>NC_072736.1:53608929-53637938 GCF_026930045.1 Uloborus diversus
ACACCACTGTGTGCAAATGGTGCAAAGCGAGGACCCTACTTTTTCACCGACACACCGAGGACCTACTGAAGGCGTTGTGTCAGAAGAACACTTATTAGATTTTTGTGCTTAAAATCATTTGATTAGTGCGTAACAACCTCGATTTTTTAATTTTTCAAAAAATTTCAAACATGTTTTTTTTCAATGTAACCGAGGACCTCATACACAAATGTGTGCGGATGGTGCAAAGCGAGGACCCTACGTTTTCGCACGTCATACCGACTGAAGGCGTTGTGTTAGAAGAACAATTTTTACATTTTTGTACTTAAAATAATTTAATTAGTGCGTAAGAACCTAAATTTTTTAATTTTAAAAAAAATTTCAAACATGTTTTTTTTTAATGTAAACAAGGACCTCATACACAAATGTGCGTTTGTACCTGAAGAGCGAGGACTTTGCTCTCCATGAATTATTCTCTTGGGATTTCTTGTGTTACTCAACAAATAAACTCTAACAAATAGTAGAATTCCAGTTATCCGAACTCTGATTATCCGAATCACTTTCGGAAATTTTGGAAAAAAATAAAAAACAAGACGGAAACGTACAGCGATTCGCAAAATAATGAATCTGTCTGCGCACTTTATTGCTGTATTTTAAGCGCACCACGAATATTTTTGAGATGATAAGCCACTGCCTCAGAGTGCAGTTCTTTATTGACTTCTAAAGTACAGCACTTATTAAGAACGTTTAATATATAAAAGTGATGGCTTTTTATTTAATTGAACGCTCATGTTTTTTTAATTAGGAGGACCTACTGAAGGCGTTGTGTCAGAAGAACATCGTTTTGATTTTATGCTTAAAATCATTTGATTAGTGCGTAAGAACCTCGATTTTTTAATTTTTTTAGAAATTCCAAACATGTTTTTTTTTTCAATGTAAACGAGGACCTCATACACAAATGTGCGTTTGTACCTGAGAACGAGGACCTCATACACAAATGTGCGTTTGTACCTGAGAACGAGGACCTCATACACAAATGTGCGTTTGTACCTGAGAACGAGGACCTCATACACAAATGTGCGTTTGTACCTGAGAACGAGGACCTCATACACAAATTTGCGTTTGTACCTGAGAACGAGGACCTCATACACAAATGTGCGTTTGTACCTGAGAACGAGGACCTCATACACAAATGTGCGTTTGTACCTGAGAACGAGGACCTCATACACAAATTTGCGTTTGTACCTGAGAACGAGGACCTCATACACAAATGTGCGTTTGTTCCTAAGAACGAGGACCTCATACACAAATGTGCGTTTGTACCTGAGAACGAGGACCTCATACACAAATGTGCGTTTGTACCTGAGAACGAGGACCTCATACACAAATGTGCGTTTGTTCCTAAGAACGAGGACCTCATACACAAATGTGCGTTTGTACCTGAGAACGAGGACCTCATACACAAATGTGCGTTTGTTCCTAAGAACGAGGACCTCATACACAAATGTGCGTTTGTACCTGAGAACGAGGACTTTGTTCTCCTTTCATTATTCTCTCGGGTTTTCTTGTGTTACTCAGCTAATAAACTCTAACAAGTAGTAGAATTCCAATTATCCGAACTCCGATTATCCGAATCACTTTCGGAAATTCGAAAAAAATTTTTAAAAATAAAACGGAACCGTACAGCGATTCGCAAAATAATGAATCTGTCTGCGCGCTTTATTGCTGTATTTTAAGCGCACCACGAATATTTTTGAGATAAGCCACTGCCTCAGAGTGCAGTTCTTTATTGACTTTTAATGTACAGCACTTATAAAGAACGTTTAATATTGGGTTGTTCGGAAAGTAATTTCGTTTTTTCCCGTCAGAGGACTTAATTACGTTATTTCGAAACCAACTTCACACTTAAGCCGCATAACCATTATATGTCTTGAGAGCTGATATTGCAAGGCTTGTGTGTGAAAAAGTTCTATTAATTCTACGCAGTAGTTTTTGGTTGGTGCCCTTATTTAAATATGGAGAGCAATAAGCAGCATTTTCGTCATATTTTACTTTTTTACTTCAGAAAAGGTAAAAATGCTGTCCAAGCGAGAAAAAAATTGACGGATGTGTATGGAGAAGGCGTGTTAACAGTACGCCAGTGCCAGAACTGGTTTGCAAAATTTCGATCCGGCAATTTTGATGTCGAAGATGCACCACGGTCTGGAAGGCCGGTCGAAGCTGACAAAGATGCGATAAAGGCATTAGTTGATGCAAATCGGCGAATAACCACACGAGAGATCGGTGAGAGATTAAATTTGTCGAATTCGACTGTTTATGGCCATTTGAAAGGCATGGGCTTAACCTCGAAGCTCGATGTGTGGGTGCCCCATGTCCTTACGGAGCCTCACACAAGTTTGGTCACTCGTCCAAAAACTTTTACAGCTTGAATGGGACGTACTGCAACATCCACCATATTTTCCAGATCTGGCGCCTTCCGACTACTATTTGTTCCGGTCCCTGCAAAATGTTTTGGATGGCAAAACCTTTACCTCAAATGAAGATGTCAAAAACCACCTGAACCAGTTTTTTGCCAGCAAGGACCAAAACTTTTATGAGAGGGGAATTATGTTACTGCCAGAAAGATGGCAAAACGTGTTGGACCAGAATGGCCAATATATAATTTAATAAAATATATATTCATTATACGAAAACTGTCTTTCATGTTCCCCAAAAAAAAACGAAATGACTTTCCGAACAACCCAATATATAAAATTGATGGCTTTTTCTTTATTTAATTAAACGCTCATGTTTTTTTAATTACGAGGACCTACTGAAGACGTTATGTCAGAAGAACATCGTTTTGATTTTTATGATTAAAATCATTTGATTAGTGCGTAAGAACTTCAATTTTTCAAAAAATTTCAAACTTTTTTTTTTTTCAATGTAAACAAGGACCTCATACGCAAATGTGCGCTTTTACCGCAGAACGAGGACTTAACTTAATCCATCCGTTATCCTCTCCAAATTTCTTGTAAAACTCAGTAAATGAACTCTAACAAATAAATGTTTAGCCATTTTAATTCTTTTCCCATAAAAGTTCACCAAAAAAAAAAAAGAAAGAAAAAAAAATTGAATACAAGTATCGTCGTTATTGGTATGTAAAAGTTTCATTTTTAAAGCAATAAAAAAATATAATTAAAATTTTATTGAATTTTTCTTAGTGCGTTAGTAGAAGTTTAGTAGAAGAATCGACACATGTTGTAACTTTAGTATTCTTAGCATTGAGTACTAAACATTGGGTGTCCTGCGGCTTCCAAATCAAGGCGTATTTTTGGTTCTATGGAACGTATTTCCAAAACGACATAGCTGGGAACAGTCGTTGTATTAGAGCAAATGAAGTGGGAATTCAAGAACAAATTTTGGGAAAAAATACATAAAATATTAGATAATAAAGGATTAAAATTTTGCAAATTAAAATTTTAACTCGCTTATTATTCCTGGCAGCAATATATGATGGTTATTTTTAGAGATGCACCGAATGCCATATTTTCCCGAATTCCGGATACCAAATATTCGGTTAAAATTCAAACCGAATATTCAGCAGAATACTTGCTTAAAATTTTTTACTGCAAGATTTTAATTTTACACTAATTTAAAATAGGGTTTTTTTTCGGAAAAGTAAACACATCTGCATTTAACAACATAAACTTATCTATATTAAGTATAATTCTTAATTTAAAATAAATCATTCCAAAAGAAAAAACAAATATAGGGAAAGGCTAATATGGTATATGTTTATCTGAAACTCTGCAAAAATGTATAGTTAATTCCTTTCCTATATATGATTCGATAACTGATAAGTACGATAACATTCTGTGTAATAAATAAAGAATCTGGTGTTTCTTCCATAGAAAAAGAAACCCGAGTTGCTTAACATATCATTACAAATTACGACTTATTCATGTGAGTTTCTAAAATGTTAATCTGATTGTTGAATGAAATTTAAAACTGCCACGCATTTTACATTTTTTTCCTTTATTGCAAAGGATTATCAAACTTTGATTACAACGATTAATTTTAATTAGGTTGTTTTTAAACAATATTTACTCTATCATTTGATGTAAAACTTCAGAAATTAAATTACTGCTAAATTTAATATGAGGTGATTTTCCATTTTTTAACTACGTATTTTACATGAAAAATTAGCAGTTAATGTTAGGTAACAATAAATGGACTTTATATATTTAATATTACTTCAGATAATGATTTTTTTTTCTGGTTACTGTGTCATATTTAAATGAGTGACGGCTAACGTGCTCTCATAAGATTTAAGAAAAATTGAAAAGCAAAACTATTTAGATCAACAACCGAGTTTTTCTCTTACATTAAAATTACTTCGAATCTGATAAAATTAGAAAGTAACAATTTGAACAAATTTTATACTCTGGTACAATGTTTTTAAGTTTTATTCAATGCATAAAAAATGTGTTTGTTCTCTAATTATGGATCATTTAAACTTGTTTACTATTCCACTGCAGAATATTGAAATATTTGGCCACGCCGAACATTCGATTTTTTTCAGTGGCGGATCTAGAACTCAAGCAAGGGGGGTGGGGGGCTAACCTCGGTCCAAGTAAAGAGTTACCGTTTTAAAGGGTCGTTTTCGTCGTTTTTGCGGATACTCTCAATATTGTTGGGGGGGGTAGAGAGACACACACCCTTATTTAAACAATATGAAATTTTTTTCTACAATGGATAACTCTCCCGAAAAAGTTTCGACTTTAAATACGGTTTTTTACTTCAAATAAACTTATATAGTATACTGAAGAATATGAATAATTTCGCGAACATATTAAAGGTCTGAAAACTCTGTATGCACCTCAGTTGGATATAAAGCTACAAATTACCGCCCCATGGCTAGAACTAAGACGAAATTGCAAGCAAACACCGAAAATGTCAGTTACAGCATACAGAGATAGAACTACGTTCTAGCTTTATGCTCATGAGTCTGGATACTAGCCAAAACCATGCTCAGGCAAAAACTTCTTGTAAAGCTGAGTAAATTATCACATTGGTAGATAAAAATGCATTCGCAGAACAGAAAGAGGCGTGCAAACATGGTATGGAGAGGCTCCCTATCGAAAAAACGTAGATAAAAGCTAGAGTATAAACATTATACCCCACTTATTGCTAGAGAAAGGTAGTAAAAAGAAGCGGATGCGTGAAGGGGGTCAGGACTCTCCCGTAGAAATTTGAAAAATTGATGTCAAAAATGTAATTTTTGAAAAGTTTTGGAGATTTGGTGGTACAGGTAGGTGAGATTGGGTTCCTTCCCGAGTATTTTCCCTT
Organism: Uloborus diversus; assembly: GCF_026930045.1. NCBI lineage: Eukaryota > Metazoa > Arthropoda > Arachnida > Araneae > Uloboridae > Uloborus > Uloborus diversus. Next base: position 53,614,240 of record NC_072736.1, read on the forward strand.
ACTATAGTCAATTTCAAGCTTTCTTTAACGATTTTAGGGAATCGAATGCTCTTTCCAGAAATTTGAAGAAAAAAAGGTTAAAAACGCAATTTTATGCTCTCTGTGATGGTCCAGGGCAGGCCCGGATCTGCGTACCAGCGGACCCTGCGATGTGGGGGGGGATGGGGGCGCACGTCCCAAAGGAGCCCAACGGTCTGAGAAATTGAATGAAGAAAATTGAAAAAAAAAAACTAGCATTAAGACTTATTAACATTGCAAATATACACTGCTGGCCTCTGGGAAGGGGCCCTAGAGATTTTAATGCAAGGGAGCCCAAGATTTGTAGATCAGGGAGTGGTCCAGGGGCTCTCTCTGAAAGTTTTTCCCTGCAGAACTCGGGAAATCATGATTATAAACTATCTTTGGGGATGTGAGGAGAGGAAATTTTTGGTGATTTACTTTGAAAAATTTTCAAAATCGGAATTTTTAAGAATGAGTTTTACTTAACTTCTGGTGAATTTAAGTTACTAGGCTGCTCTTCTCCGGAAATCTTTCGAGATTAAACACTCCAATTTAGGCTATAACTTGTGAAGTTTAGGAAATGAAGAGGGTTCGGAGACCCTCTCTATAAAAGTTTCGTCAGTGAAGTCTGAAAGACGCAATTTTAGTCAATGATTGGTTATGTTTAGAAAATGGGAATTTTTGGAGTCTCTCTATGAAAACTCTCCGGAAATTCATAAAAGTTGCAGTCTTAGAAGAACAAATTTTGGCTCTGATTAAAGACGTTAAGCGCGAATCAAACACACAACACTCCAAACATATTACACATCTGTTTCGTTTCAAATGTGCATATTTGATGCGTCTGTTCTTGGTTATGCAGAAGTAAAGTTTCAAATTTTACTTCATATCTTTAGTTCTCATCCGACAGGCGTTGGAAACATTAACACGGGAAGAAAAGCATTAGAATTAACGTTTGTTATTTAATGGGTTAAAACTTTAAATGTTCAAAATTACTTAAAAACTAATTTCAAATTGGTTTATTTCAGTACAAACCAAATTCATGGCATTAAGAATTTTATTGACTTAGAAATATTTTCCGATATCTTTTTTGTAGGGGAGTCAGGAGAAATGGGACAACTCTGCGTTCATGCAGCAATACAGTGAAAAATAATTTCCTGCTGGTCCAGTATAGGTGCAGCACTTTAGACTCTCGCTGATATATTTATTGGGCAAGCTAGAAAAGCATTTTCATATTCTGTTTCGGAATTAGTGTAGCACTGTCGCATTTTCCCGACTCTCCTCTACCCATCTAACTTTTTTTATTTGAGTCTTATTACCCTTATTCTGCTCGATTAAGGATATCTGTTTTGGGATCGTCCCGAGGCGCAAGGTCCCGGAACTTGGAGCCTACTGCTACCCTTAATTTCTAACGAAACAAAGTACAAAATTGTAAGGATTTTTTAAAATGTTACATAAAGGAGCATATTCAACCCTAACAGAATTCGATCGTATCGAATACGATCAATCATACCTACCAATAGTTGAAATTTTAACAAGTACAAAATTACTGTACCTACCAATAACGCAGCCAGAATTTTTTTTACCATACTTGGAAGTAAATTTCGCGCTACCCTATTAGTATTTAGGATTCAATCAAATCGAACACAATCGAGTTGAATATGCCTCTAAGATAGAATACAGGAACTGAATTACACGATGATAAGTGTTTTAAGGGCTGATATTGCAATTGCCTTAATATGTGTGAAAATCAGAAACTTACAAAATGTAAATAGATAAGAAATTCTCACTGTGTAACTAAATATACCTAATTATTATTACTTTGTTGGTTTATTGAGTTTAAAGTGGGAAAATATAGTTCAATATATTTGAGCAAAACAATTTTCTATGCCCCAATGATTATTCATTATATCACTTGCTTTAAAAGATCAGTAATTGATGTATTCTTATTGATATCAAAATGACTTTAAAAAGAAAAGGGTCAGGGCTAGTCGAGCTAATTGTAACTAGAGTTACTTTTTCATTGTATTTTTTAAATCTCTCACGCACCCCTGATTAAGAATCCTTGTTCAGATAAATGTTCCTGAACAATTTTTTAAAAAAGATTTTTGTTAAATTCATTCATGTTTGTTCGATTGCGCATCATAGTTTTCTGTTTCTTCTTTTTCTCTCTCCACCCCCATTCTATTCTAAACTCTGATTGGGAATTGATAAAGTGTTGGTGAACCGCGGTCAATATCCAGAACGCGATCGGTCAAAAAATTGGACCACCAAAACTTTGGACTTATAACTTGCACAAGTTAATTAATTATGTCTTCAGATGACAATACCTTTGGGCGCTTAAAGTACTTTTTAAAATATTCTAATTGTGGTTAACAATACCTTTGAGAACCACTCTCACCATTTTTTTTAATATACTATTGCTGGGGAGCAAACCTAACCTGGACGCATTGTGAAGGCAACGCATTTAATAATCACAACAATTATGTTGCCAGGTTAATGTTGCACCAACTGTAAGTTTTCTAAGTTCTAGTTCATCATGTTTTTTAACTTATTAATTCACCGATTTGAGTCATTTACTGGACCATCATCATGTAAGGTTTACATACGTTTGAGAAACATTTGGATATCTAATATTGCTCAAAACTTTAGGCGCACAAAGTGCTTTTACGTGAATCTCGCTTGCAAATCTCAGAACCATAAATTCTTCCATTAATTTTTGAATACAAATGATTTGTAAATGATTGTATTTAATATTAATTTAGGACTGAAAATTCAAATAAAAGAATTCTAAGGCATTTGTTTTTCTTGGACCTCAATGAAAATTTTCAAAAGTATCCGAATCTGAATTAAAATTACTTGCCGACCCCTATTATAAAGGAATTCAGAAATCTTTTGTGAGATAGTTCAATTAAGATATCCCTTTGCGTTTAAATCAAATCACCAGTAATTTTACACTGATCAAAAGATTGTGTTGTCTATTTCAATTTTCAATTTTCCAACTTCGTGTGATAGGAAGGATTGACATTACATTGTTAGTAAATAAGAAATAGTTCATGATGTTGATTTTGTTTTACTAAAATTTACAGCCAGACCATTATTTGTTAAGTAACCTAACATTACTTTTATTAATTTCTCAGGAGCTCGAATTCAAATAAGTTCAGTTGCATTCGATCCGAAAATAACGTGGCAGCAGTAACCAAGAGAGACGTTTACTGGTACATATAAGATTCTCCGTTAAATGATCGTTAAAGCTTGACCACGGAGAGATGGCGGAAGACCTTGAAGCGAAAACATCATCATTTGTAATAAGTAGAATCGGTTGAAATGAGGAGTGACATGTATGTAGGGACGTATAGGAGTAAACGATATGAAAGGGGCCCGTAAAAATCTACATTGATGGGCCTCAAACTTTCTGTGCAAGCCCCTGGGAATAGGGACTTTGTTTAGTTTAACAAAATGTCGTCAAGATGTGCTGATTTTACAGCAGACACTATTCATGCAAAACATTGAAAACTAATGTCTTTTGTTCCAGTTCGAAAATCTTTAGTTCATTTTAAAGTGTCGTTCGATAAAGTAGTCCCAAAAAATCAATTTTCGAATTTCTTTCGCTGCACCCCCCCCCCTAAAATGTGCCACACAATTTGCAATGTTTCAGTTTAATCCGATAATATTAACACGCGCGCGTGCCGCAAAGAGGTTAAGTTACGAAAAACAGCGATTTTTAGCGAAAAATCGTAGTTTGACCTCTTTAAAACTAAAACTTTTCATTCTAGAAACTTTGTTCTGGTTTTATTTTATAGGAAATTTTGTTCTCGTAAAGAGACATCTGCCTATTTTCAAAACAAAATTTGCAGAATGGTACTTGGCATTTTTCAGATTTCCTTAGGAAAATATCATCAATAAGAAATTTTCATGCAAAGATCTAAAAGCATTACAATATTCAATTACATTTACTTGCTCTTTGTTAATTTTTGTTTATCCATTAACAAGGCTTCATTTGGAGGTATTTTAAAAATTAAATGCAACAAATTGCTGGTTAAACGAGGAAAACATTAGCATTAAAAGTGAACTATTGGTAAAATTATGAATTCAGTCTATTTTACAATAGGGCGTTTAAGGACACATTATTAGCATATACATTTCAACTCCGTACTCTCATCTATAGACATCTTTGATTATGAAATGCAGTAGCGTACATAGACTTAGGTGTTAGGATTGCTGAAATTAATATCCAACAAAGGGCTAAGTGTCATAAAAGAAATATTTTACATTTGAAGTTGTATTTAAACTTCCTTGTCTTCAAAATCAGTTTTCAACTTGGAGACATTTTGTAAAAAGTATGATTTTTTACTTCATATAGGTACAAAATTTTAAATGAAAGGAACTTTAGACAGCTGCCAAATGTTGTAAGAATATAGGGCATTTCGTTACCAAAGGAATCTTTTTGTGTTTTAATGAACCTCACAGCAGAACGGTCGAATGAGTATTTTGATGTATTTTATCAAATATACTTATTCATGGTTAAAGCAAATTTCTTAAAATTTTTTGTCAGACTTCAAATGCAATTGAGAATAAGGCGGGAAAGATGGTCCTTTCAATTTTAAGCTCAGTTTGTTCTTTTAGTCCTACTGACACAGGGCCGTTTCCAAGGGGAGGGCTTTATGAGTTAAACCCCTCCCACTGGGAAAAAAAATATGTGTCAAATGAAGAAAATAATTGACTTAAGAGGCCGCATCAGACAGATTCCCGGTTTTCGAATCCCTATGTTAACCTACGGGGCAGAATGTCTTCTCATTCTTGCGATAGCTCATCGGGAAATTGAGATTTTCAAACTTTTCTTTTTTTGACTTAATCTGTGACGACTATAGAGTGCTTCTATTTTTGCGGTTTTTCATTAAAATAATTCAAAATTTTTTTATACAAACTTGAAGTTGAACTTTGAGAAAAGGTGAATTTTTGACGAACCAGGAGGAGTATTCGGATTTTTAAAAAAATAGAAGCATAGCGTATAATCTCAGCTTTCTAAAGATGTTAAAATATTTTCGATAGCTTTAATAGAACAACAGTAATCAAATAAATGGTGAGCCTATTCCAATTCACAAACTAAAAATTTCCATCCCCCTTTACGAAGGTACGAGATTCGCCTCTACGCAAGTGATTTATGGTCTTTTCGGGGAAACGGTCAGCACCCCACTTGTGGGCGTGTTTCTTCTCCACCTGCTTCTCCACAGATCGACTGTCCTAAAGAGCTGTCTGGAAAGATTTTTTCCTTCGCTTGAGAATTGCGAGGAAAAAACCTGGCAAAAATGACGCTCTTACATAAATTTAATTTTGCTTATTTTTTAATAAATAATTGTGGGTTTTTTTTTTTTGTAAAATTATGTATATAAACACAAAATTTAAGCTTTAAAAGTATTTACATCACGATTTAAATGCAGTTGCAAATCTTCGGGGGGGGGGGGGAGGAGATTGAGAGTTTACGTGCTTCTCTCGAAGGGATAAAATTAATTGAACTCACTCATTAAATAATTTTCAATTAATTTTGTCACAATGTAACTATATATTTTTTTAAATTATTACATTATATAAAAAGGAAAGAATATTTGAATATACCTAGAAGAAAATTTGAACTTACCCTTATCACTTTTGTTTGCTTTTCGAGTATTATTGGAATTTAAGGATAGTAAGAAAAAAGATATGTAACTCAATGGTTTTAAACCCAAGGGTTATATATTAATCGCGATTTGTCTATTACTTCTTTTTTCATTGAATTAGTAATTAACATTAAAAAAAATACATATGTATATGCTTACCTAGAAGAGTTATGGCGGGTCAGAAAGCAAATCATAAGTTTATGATCAGTAGCGGATTTTAGGGGTGCCCCCCCCCCCCAAAGGGATGAATTAATTTAACTATTTTATTAATTATTTTTAATTGAATTCTTTTTTGCATTTTTTATATAGGTTATTGGCACAAAACACACACAGCATATTTCGAATAAAAGCATTCTTGTTTGCTAAAGAAGTAATACTAGAGTCAGAGGTCCAGAGTGGCAGAATACATTTAACTCACTGGTTTCGAATTCTAGGGAATGTTTATCACCATTCATCTACTAATTCTTCTTTTATGGAATCAATAATTAACATTTAAAAAAAAATGTGCAGGTTCGCCTAAAAAAGTCATTTTGATCCAGGCAGTTATTTGCCAAATAATAGATTTCATTTTCAGCTCATAAAAAATGCAAAATGATAGAAATCACATGATGGTAGTTTCTTGGAAAAATCATGATTATTAATGGAAACGGCATGTAGAATACAATATGTTATCTCAACTGTGTCATGACTTTAAAAACAATCAGTAACTGCTTTGAAATTCACACAGAAATAGTTTCTGAATTCTTCAATAAAACTTATGTTTTATGAAGTTATGATTTTCTTACTAAAATAATATTTTGTAGTTAAAATATAAATTAATTTATAAAACTCAAATGAGAGATGGGTTTATTTAATAACATTTCCCTCAATGTTCCTAATTAAAACCGCTCATTGTATAGCATCTCGGTGATATTAAATTGGGTTTAGTATTTAATTGGCTTGAAACGTTGAAGATGTTTTCCGTCCACATTCAAAATATATTAGTGCATAATATTCCTATATTTAGAAGTAGATTCATTGACCGCAAAACCATTAAAAATAAAGTCATCAAAACTCTGTTGTTAAACATCGAAAAGGCGGGGGGAGGGGATTCAATTTTCGGGTCTCCTCCAAAAGATTTTTCTGTATCCGCCCCTGTTTATGATGGCATCTTTTTCAGCTTATACGAAACAGCATGGTAAATTAGAGTTGTCCAAAATAAGCCTTTTTATTATTTTTTATTTTATTGGCTTTACTCTCCCATTTGGTTTCACCTATGTAAAAAATAATGATTGTGAAGTTTGAGCACATAATTTTAACATTTAGAGAGAGGTTTCTTAACAGCCTCGAAGTTCTGCGTTTTCCCATCTTATGCTACGAATGTAGGTAGAAATAAAACGGATGCTAGGAAAGGTATGTAATTTCATTTCATGCAAATACACAAAACTTTCCAATCTTTAAAAATCCAAACTTCAGATAAAACGTAATAAACTGGAGTTATAATAAGCGAGCTTGGGCCACAAGGGACATTTTTTTGCAATTGTTTTCAGAAGTGTTTCCAGAAATAAAGTTATTAAACTCATACTTCATACTGAAATAAAAAATATTTTTGATGATTTTTTGATCTCTTATGGCAGTGGTGCCAAACATTTTTCTACTTGAGACCACACCTCATATTAAAATGATTCTAGCGGTTCAGAAAATAACTAAAATTTGAAAATGTTCAACATTTTTTTTTTAATTACGTGTGAAAACGAGAAAAAAGGAATGAAAATTAAAAACCAATGATTGATGTAATCATTACTTGATGCATCTTTTTTTAATTGCATCAGTTTATCAGAAACCAATTCTGAATATTTAGCTCAATTTTTGACGTTCTCATTAAACGTGCTTTTCGATTTGTTGAGTTTAAAGAAGACCACGGGCCACACGTATCAACTTCACAGATCGTATGTGTCCCTCGAGCCGCAGGTTGGGTGCCACTGTTCTTATGGTATAACTTTTACACTGTTTCGATTCATTAGTATTCTTTTCGTGAAACATTTAGCGTAAACAAAAAATCTGAAAAGAAAACCTGAAATTTATTCAAAACTCTTGCTTTTAAAAACATACATAAATCAACTACTACGCACAAATTCGAAAAGAGAAAAAAAGGACATTGAAAAAAAAAAGGTAAGTAATGATTCAAGATTGCAATCTCTGATTAAAAAACTTCAGAAACAAATTTGATTTTCTTTTTCGAACGCTTTACTAATTCTAAAATTTACCCTATGAATTAAAACAGTATGTTTCAAGTCTGAAAAATACGTTCCCTGATAATTCGATAAGTGGCGTGTGGGGGGGGGGGGGGGAAGGATTCTGTCATTCCCATACAGCTTGACAAATATGGAAATTAATGCGGAAAAATTTTCATAATCATTCTTTTTCCGTTACTTTTATTTCGATTCACGTTTTCTACAAATGAATTTATAATTTATCATACCAGTGTGTTTAATTAAATCAGGATAAATTTAATTGATCATTAAATTTACTGACTTCTGGTTAGAAAGTTAACGATGGTGTCGCAGCGGCCAATGAAGTTCTTAAACGTAATTTTCATAATCGAGTTTTAAAATGTGAAGCAGAGGCTGAAATAGATCAAATGCTACAGAATATAGATTGCAAAAGATTAAAATAATCTTACTACTATTATATATGCGAAAGTTTGTCTGTATGGATGTATGGATGTTTGTTACTCTTTCACGCAAAAACTACTAAATGGATTTTGATGAAACTTCACAATAATATAGCTTATGCATCAGAATAACACATAGGGTAGTTTTCGTCCCATTATGGGGGGCAAAACCCCCTTTGGGGGGCAATAAAACACAATTTTAGTATAAATTCTCTAATATGGGGATCAAAAAATACTTGCACATATTAACATTATATGTCCATCGAAAGCTCTGATTTTTCTGCTGAAGTTCGAAATTTCTAAGTAGAATAAAAAACGAGTTATGAGCTTTTTAGTTCCATGTTCGAAGGCTTTCCTTAACTCAATACAATATTTAGTGTATCATCTCAACTCCCTGTCGATAGCGACTATTGTATTGTTGACTATCTTTGCTTTTCGTGACTGTTCAAGGCTTTTCTCAAGTCAAATCTTGAAGTAAGATTTTTGCACAAGATTGGCAAATGATACATGGATTTGGCTGATTTTTTTCCCATTTTAATGCAACTTTGAGGCAATTAATGGTTTTTTTTTTATTTATTTGTATTGACTGGGTATATTTAATCGATCAGCTGGAATCTAGCCAAACTTTTTTTGTGGAATCATTTCAATAGCTAAGGCATTTGGCATTTTTTTCAACTGTCGCTGTTTTTGAAGCTAAAGACTACGCAGGTACTGTGTTTCTCGGTTTTCACCATGTAACCGAATATCGCCATTTCTTTAATATTTCTTTAAATTTGTTAACACGTAAAATAATTCGCCAAATAATTCGCAAATTCATAAACAGCGCAAAAACTTCCATTACTTTGTCTTTGCACACAATTTCATACAATTGCCAAATTTTTACTGTTTATTGGAAACATTTCGGGTAGCATCATTGTTGATCCCATTTTGGGACGATTTCTACGGTAAGAAGTTATACATTATACAATAATTTAGATTGTCGGTGTAGCGCTGGATATTATGCATTTGATGGAGATCGGGATTATAAGGGAACTGTTTCACTTTATTTAAGAATAGTTGACCTCACTCGAATAGGTTTTGTTTTGGGAATTACCCATGACTTCTTTGCAACTCCTGAACGTTTTCGTGATTTATTTTTTGTGATTTTTGGGTGTCTTCTCAGTTTTGCCGACATTTCATTTACTCCCCTTCCCCCTAATTTTCAGTTTTAATCATACCTCTTGATACATTTAAGGGGACAGACAATTTGAAATGTCGACGAAACTAGAGACAAACAATTTTTTGGTAACTATTTGACCTCTGCCTGTAATGACCATTAACTTAAATCAATTGAAAAAAACTACATCAACGTGAGCGAAGCCGCGGGTAAGAGCTAGTACTGGAATATAACTGTTTTCAAAAGTAACAGTTTTGCTTTTATTCGAAAATATCATTTCAAGTCTAAGTCGTTTCTTTAAAATTGGGAGGGGGGTGGGGGCCTTGTTTTGGCACATTCCTCAAATTTTGAATAATTGTTTCATTTTGGTGAGTTCAGCCAGACTGCAGGAATTTCGCGCCCATTTGCCTGGTGCTGGCGGTAATGATGCGGTAATATTTGATGAACAAGAGCGCCAAATTCGAATCGCAACGTGATCCATAATTTGTTTTATCAATCCTGCAAATGCTTTTGATTTGCAGATTGATAATGCTGCGTTTCGAAGGAAAACGAAATGTTAATGATCCTACTGCATATCCTTCTTGTGCATAAAAAGTAGCATGTGAAAGCATTTTAATAAATCAAATTTAGAAAACAAATAACGAATATAAAATTAACAAAATTTCGAGTTTCAGTGCATAAGGAAAGGAAATTTAGGCACAAAACACCGATTGTGTAGAAGATTTCGGTCGAAAGTAAAATGCGCTAAAAGAGTCAACGCAAAAATTGTATGTGGTCATCCAATACTATACACGGACCCTCTTCCCCTGCCAATAAATTTTGAGCGGTGACAGCATAGAGGGGAAGACGTCCCCCAAAACCTGTCAGCCGCTCCACGTAGAGGGGAAGGAAAACGCTACAGCTTTCTCTCTCTCTCTTCCGAAAGCTAGAAATTTTCTGTCTGATGAGTCCTCTTAAATTTACTTTAATATGAAAGTCTGCGTTCAGCGTTTTCTCTCTCTCTCTCTCTCTCTCTCTGAAATTTTTCTGTAATTTAACTCAGTAATTCTGTAATTTATTTCTCTAATTCAATTCAGTTGGATCTAAACACTTGCATTTCTTTCCTCTTTTTTAACTTAAAAAGTTTTACATAACATTCAAATGTTATGTAATTTACAATTGTTAAAGCTTTATCGACTGAAGGAGTATTTTGGAAAAACTGTGGTGGTAGAACCGCTGAATGACCTACCAATAGAAAGCATTAATATTGCTTATTGTAAGGAGGTAATGATGAATTTGGCATGTGTTGCAGCTATGAAGATGTGTTAGTGATTGTGCTACATGATGATTATTAAATGAAATAAAGGCACAATTAATAGAACTTGAATATCATAGAAAGTCATCCAACAGAGAAACTCAGTGAAACTAGTATAAAATACAAGTAGAAAAAACTGGCTATCCGTGTGCAAATTGACGTTTCGGCAGTACGTGACTTTTTGTTGTTCATATAAATGTAAAATTAGCAACTAAAGATGGAATTAACGATAACTTACGATTTTTTTTTAAATTTTAAAACTAATAGTAAAATTGAAAAGTACAGACATTTTTCAGTCTCAAAATAAGATTCCTTTTAATTTTATGTGAAAAAAATATTTCATTGTGCCAGGACCATTTTTCATGGAATCACACAGCTACTCCATGTTATCTGTCTTGGAGAGTTTCTGTGAATTTTGGCCAGGTTGAGGGGGCAGCGGTTTGACCTTCGTAAAGGTCAAAGCAACAAGTTGTCGAGTGACGCGTTCGTCTTTCAGAGAGTAAAAAACATGTGTTTTTTATTCTCTGAAAGTCGCTGTCAGTGGCGGATACAGCCAGCGGGCAACCGGGCATTTGCCCGGTGGGGTCGGTCATGCTTTGGGCCGATCAACTAACAGCAAAGTATTTCGGACCTGTCTACTAACAGCAAAATGTAAATTTTGCGCGTATGTGATTAGAATAACGCAAATTCGCAAAACGCAGCGTCAGCTCCTCTTTACGCATGGGCTAAAGCTTGTGGGTGAAGGGAGGCAGGGCCGTCACCAAGAGGGGGGGGGGGATTTCTGAAAAGGGGCTGTCTAGGGCCTGATTACCACACAGGCTGACTAGGGCTAGGTCTGGGGCCCCATTTTCCTATGGGGCTTCACATTTTTCAAAGAATTATGCATAGCATTGCAACAATATGAAAAATACATGTATTTAAAAAAATAAAAAATAAAAATGATGACTTATTAATTGGAAAAAAAGTTCTTTAAAGGGGAATTTTTAATCATTCTGCCAGTAACGAATTTCTTGGGTCACGATTATGAGGGGGCCCAAAGGGAATTCATAAATGCACACGAGTGATTTATACATACAGTGGCTCCCAAAAGTCTTCGTACACCTACAACTTTCAACGAAATAGGCTCCAATCCATTGGTTAGAATTAATATTTCGGAATAGGTATTTAATTATAAGATCTATGATCAGTTTTTAACAAAACTACATGAAAAGTTTTTAAAAAATATTAAAAGTTAATTTTTTAAAAATAAAAAACCATGATTTATTATTTCATCACTTACAGTTATACAACAATTTAACCAAAAATGTTGAATTAATTTTTATCTGTAAGTAAGACGTGATTCTAAAACGTTTTTAGCTTATTTATTATTGATTTTGCAACGAAAAGCGTAAGCTTTCTGTTTTTCGCACGTCCAAGAAAATTTTTGCGGGAAGAGGTCCCATTTAATCCAGCTAATCAGAGAACTTGGCGAACAATTTTTGGTGAAAATTAAATGTAAAATGTTTCATTTAACTCTTTAGAAACTTTTACAGCATTCAAATGTGTATTTTTCATAAATTTTTTAACTTTAAATCTCCGATTATGTTTTGTCAATTTTGACGGTTGACCTTTTCTTACCTTTATACCGGTCCGATTCCTTTCTTTAAAGCATTTTATCAAGCACTTTACTATACAAACAAATAAATTAACTAATTTAGAGACATTTCAAACTAATTTACCACTATTGTGGGGAAAAAATTCAAATTTTGTATAATGTTTGCGGTTTTTTTACGAATACCAGCCATTTTACAGTAATAAGCACAATATTAAGGAATAAATAAACAAAAAATTAAAGCCAAATTACTTATAAGGGTCAACACAATGCAAAAATATCAATAAAATGGCATATGATAATTTTAATCATGAATTTATTCGAAAATATTTGCGTGTACGATGACTTTTGTGGCGTGTTATTTCTATATCTCTTCGTTTTCTAACCCATTTCTAAAAGAAGATCCGTCAATATTTTGAAAAAACCAATGGGCTGTATTTAGAATGACATAGGAATGGTGTGAAAAAATATTGGACTTCATATTCGAACTCAGTTTTGAGTTATTTTGGTTTTACTAAAAAATTTCAAAGTTTACGAACACTTTTGGGAGCCACTGTAGTTGTGTGATTAGACAAAGGGGCCTCCAAAAGTGCATTCGTGCTTTAAAAATGTAAATTAAACACTGCATAGTCTTCAGGGGGCCTCCAAATTAATGTAGGCCTAGAGTTTTACTTTTACTTAGTCGGGCCCTGGGGCTGCCAATATATTTTTAGTCGTGTAATAAAAAATAAATTAATTAATTTAAAAAAAATAATAGGGAAACTTTAGCGGTCGTAAAAAGAATAATTTTTGAGTTTCTTTGACGTTTTTATTTATAAATGTCAATTCACAATTGCTCTAAAATGTAACTTACAACAAGGGCCGACGTGAGGTCATGTCAGCTTAGTTGGAGAATAGGGTCCCCGCTCGGAATTGAACTCGTGCAGAGAGTAAAATATCCTAATGGCGAAAGGTGTAGAAGGGGGCCTGTGAAAAAAATTGACCTATGTCATTTTTTTCCCTTTTTGCTCTCGGCGACCCTGTTTATAGCAATTGGAATAAAAGAGACAAAATATTTTTTTCCGTAAAATTATTTCAAAAAATGCAATTTTAAAATACCATTGAGGAGCATGAAAGACTCTACATTATTAAGATATTATCAAATCAAAGGCCAAAAGCCGCCAAAATGTGAGTTTCAAACATTTTTTGACGAAACATAAAGTACTCTGTACGCTGTACAAACTCACGGTTTCGGGCCCCTCAGTTTAAAAAGAAAATAAGTTGATAAAAACCAATGTTGAAAGAATTCCGGTGTTCCCCCAACCCCCCCCCCCTCCTAATATCATCGAAGATCGCGTAAATTTTAAATTTTTGGGCTTCAATTTTGAATAACTTCCTAAGAGAATGGTCGAATCCACTCTCGCCATAACATGGAATTCCCGTTTCGAAAATTTGCTGGAGGAAAGCACTCGAACTTCTCCAATTTTTCAAACATTCCCAAAGATGATCTAAAACGGTTTTTAAATTAACAGTTTCAAAAATTTTCTGGGAAAGTGCCCCATCTCCTCCCTTCTCTCGGCATCATCAATGAAGAACGTTTTAAATATCGTTTTTAGTGCTTCAATTTTGAAAATTTTCCGGGTTAAAACTCCTGAAAATTCCTTTTCCTAACATCACTGAAGGTCAGCAAAAATTTGGTTTTTGGAACTTAACTTCGAGTAACTGCCGGTGTCCTAGTATTTACCAAAAAAATGCTTTCAAGACTTCATTTTGAAAATTTTCTGGTGGATGGCTTCGGAATCTATCTCGAATTAAAATCACCAAAGATCTTCTAAAACTGCGGTTTCAGAGCTGATATAAATATTTTTTTAATTTCAGAGGAGAGCCCCCGGAACCGCTCTTCATAGCATATACTCGAAGATAATTTGAAATTCTGTTTTCGGATTTAATCTTCTGAAAAATTGCAGCAGGAGAAACCCTGAACCTACGTTCCCCTGACATCACCAAATATTGCCCAAAATTGAGTTTTTAAGACTACAATTTCGAAAATTTTCCGGGGGAGAGGCCCCCTGAACACCCCTATTTCAGACTCAATGTTAATCTTTCTATTAAGTTTATATTGCCAATACTTTAAATGACTCCCAGAAGACAGAAAGCTAAATCCACTTTCTCTCTTTGTATTGATACATGCGTTTGAAAAAAAAATTAATAGATTCCCAAACTCGTACCCAACCCCTCCCACCAGGTTTTTGACCTCGTATCGATTCTGGGGGTCGTCAGGTTATGGCAGTATAAAAAAGGGAATGTTTATGACAGGGCCCAGTAATGTGTGTTTGTGTCGCGGGACCCATCACGTTCTAAGACGGCCCTAGTCTTTCACCCATGAACATCGCTAGATCAGTTTCATAAAACAGGGCAATTAAGTTACTTATTATGACTGCAGAAAAGGACATACTAAGCCAAGCAGTGTTATCATTACGGAAATATTCAATCAAGTTCCGGGCATTATAAAAATACTTAAATGGACAATTACAATCACAAATTTTCCTCACAAAATAAGGTTTGCTAATACTGTATCAATTTGTTTACCACTAAAGCGCAGAAGTGTTCCTATCTGTTAAATTTCGTTTGAATAAAACATATTTAGTTGTTAAGAATAATTTCCTCACATTAAGTGATATCCCAATCGTTAGGTAAAATTATATGTCTTATAAGAGCTATGGGGCCGCTACATCTCCTAATGCCAGGGCCGATTTTTTCAACCAATCCGCCACTGGTCGCTGTGCGACTTTTTCCTTGTTTACGGATTTGGAAACCTTGCCGTCGAGATTCTAAGCTAAATGCCATATTTTATGATAAAAATCTACATTTTTCATTACAATATTGAGTCATGTTTTTGTGAAATGAATATTTTTTGAAGCTTCAAAAATGTCTACTGTTGTAAGC
Source organism: Uloborus diversus (assembly GCF_026930045.1). Taxonomy (NCBI): domain Eukaryota; kingdom Metazoa; phylum Arthropoda; class Arachnida; order Araneae; family Uloboridae; genus Uloborus; species Uloborus diversus. Next base: position 53,629,513 of record NC_072736.1, read on the forward strand.
ACTTGCATACAATTTAAAAGTTCGTGCTATAAAAGGGGTCATATAAAATAGTTTACATAATTGAATGATTCCACACACCTCCGAATTGTTATTTTAGTAACGCAACAAACATTCGAGAAGGTTAAACAATTCCAAACATCGTGCTAATTGGTAATGCATAGTGCTAATTGGTAATTGGGTAATGCAACAATTTTTAATCCTTGCTGTTTTGATATCAAACATTACTATTTTTTTAAACGAAAAATACTTACTTTTGTTCTTGTTCTACATTTAAAACTAATTGATGTTACAATAAACAATAAATATATATCTGCCTTATTCCATAATATTACTGTAACTCTTAAGTTGCTATCCTCCCAGTGAGAGTTTGGAATGTGCAAGATGTTAGTGAGCAGAGCAAAAATGGTAAATAGCGATCAAAATACAATTTTTTTTCTTTGCTCTTTCTTCATATTTATCAATTTATATTATTCAATATTTTGTTATTCGCTCCTTGAATAGTACTCCTCCTTGAGTGGTAGTTTGAGGAGTTCATTTTCTTAGTTTTAACTCAGGAGGTACAATAACAAGGCAAAAACCAGTGACACAGCAAAGGAGGGTATTAAACACCCCCTGAGGCCGGTAACGTAGCCAAGGGGGTACCACCGGGTCCTTTCCAAAATGTTCGTTACTGTTGCAGTAAAACTTATTCATAAAAAAAAATTTAGTTTTTTTTTTCTTTCTTCCACTTTATTTCAAAAGTTGTATTAAAAAAAATCTCGAGAAATAATAGTTTTTGAAAGTAACTATTTTCACCAAGAACAGCTAAGTACATTTTTACGCGTTGAATTTCGAAAAATGTTCGAGGAAGAGCAACCACTCCCTGCATTATCGTCTCAAGATGTAGCCTAAAGCTGCTTTTTAAACAATATCAAAAAAATGTAAATATTCCCTGAATCCTGACCATTTTCCAAATGTCATCAAAGAGTGCCTGAAAGTCATTTCCAGGTCATCGATTTCAATAAATTTCCGGAGAAATAACTCCTTTCTTTCAGGGCCGTTCAAAGAAATTTTAGAGCCCATCACGAATGACTTTTTCAAGGCCCTACTCCATAGCTTACCCCTACATATATTTCACCGTTCCCATATTCCCATAACTCAATTAGCATGCTCCCTTCTGTCTTCAAATAGTTTTACGAAGAAGTTTTTAAAAATCTAAACCAACATTTTTAAAAATTCGTCGCTCGTCGCTTTTGGGAAATAAGTGCTGTATCTGGGCGCATTGGGGGTCTTGGATCCTCTTATACCTTTAAAAATGCAATTTCCGGTCATTTTTAACCGACTTCAAAAAGGAGGCGGTTTTTAGTTAATACCGCATGTATGTTTTTTTTTTCTTTCTTTTTTTTTTTTGTTTGTCCATCTACAGCCTCTCACCTAGTGAACCGATTTTGATGATTCTTTTTTTAATGGATAGGTGATGGGTCAACTTAGGTCCCATTACTTTGTTTGACCATATTTCTTCTTTAGAAAACAGTTATGGGCAAAAAACAGTAAATTTAATGCAATTTCCCTATTATATGATTAAAATTATATGAAACCCATTGTTATAAAAGTTTGGGACCATATAACAATAACATTAATAGTAATTGTAATGATATTTTTGAATTAAGACTTCTCTGAAGCAAGCATCAAATTTCATCAGTGTCATTGCTCCATAGTGGTGGTAAAGCTAACCTGGAAACGAGGTGATGCAGTGTTCAGGATCTGCTTAGCCTTCACAATACTAACAGGTTATGTTTGCCTCAACTATACAGAAATGCAAATAGTTAGGAATATTTAAATGTTTATAATTAAATTAACCCACAAATGAATTCCAGAAAGGAACAAAGATAAATTTTTAGTGCCAATGGCTTACAGTTTAAAGCGTGCTTATAATTATTTTTTAGTATGGAGCATTTTTATGAAAAAAATAAGGTAAAGTTTCGTGATGGTAACTTCTTACTTTTACTGAAATATCTACATTTACACTAAAAAGAATGAAAAAAAAAATAGAATCGACTTTAAAATTGCTCTAAAAAGTGAAAAATAATTTTATTCTTTAAACACTATCAATAATACTTTTAAACATAATTTTTGAAGTTATAGCAAAAACGATAGATAAGATCATTCAGAACCATAACTCAACTACAATTATAAATTTAACCATGCCTAGTTTCTTCACTACCACATACATTTTGCATTGATAACAACAGAAATGTTAACGATATAAACGTTTCGTTCCTATCTTTGGATGATTTTCTGGAAAAAAATATGAACGAAGCATGGTTACACTGGGTTTTACTTTTTGTTTTTGCGCCAACTTCAAAAATTATGTTTAAAAGTAATATTGATGGTGTTTAAAGAATAATTTTTTTTTTTTCATTTTTAGAGCAATTTTGAAATCTGTTCAATTTTTTTTTTTCAAATTTTTTTTTATTGATGACTAAAAATAGAGAAGGTTCGGGAATTTCTTAGGAAAAATTTCAACGCTAAAGCTTAAAAACTGAGTTTTTTGCCATATATTTAATGACGTGTTTAAATAGGAAAGGTTCCGCTGATTTCTAAAGAAATTTTTTACAGTGAATTTTCAAAAAAAAAAAAAAAGAAAGAAAAGAAAAAGAAAAAAAAAACGCAACTTTAGGTTGTTTATAAACTTAGTTATAAAAGAGCAAGTTTTACATAGCAGCAGTGTAGACATAGTATAAGAAATGCTTATTGCTATTATTTGCCTCTTTTAAATCAAAAGTCGGGGCTGGAGTTAGGTAGATTGTTGAGCTTTAATGTGAGACAAAGAATATAAAATGGGCAAAATAATATAGATTTAAGAAAAGGGGAAGAAATTTTAATCGTTTATTTCAGAAACCCGTCAACTGCACTTTTTAAAATTTTCAGAAAACTAAAAAAAAAAACTTCCGAATTCTTAAAATTTCTGATTTTCGAATGAATCTCTGGAACTCCTATATATATATAAGTTGACCAAAAATAGGTCTAAAATCGACTTTAATCCAGAAATAAAAAGAAAGTTATTCCATCCCCCCTTCCTTTGCTATAACGTTACAAATAAATTGCGAAAATTACGATTTTTGTGGTTGTTGTTGTCTTGTGCCAGCTAGGCTGGCAATTGGGGTGCGCTGCTTCACTTTTCCAATTGTACAGTAATTTGGTGTGAAATCCGACTTCCACAGTACACACATGACATAAAGACCTGTTTATAGGGTAGGCAACCATTCACAACATAACAACACATTCACACAAAGAAGGACAAGGACACGGGAGAGAAAGTACATCCATGGATCCATGCCCGAGCCGTTGTTCGAACCCGGGACCACCTCATCGCAATCAGACTCCTCTGACCTCTGGACAAGGCAGGTAGTAATTTTGTAGTTAATTTCTAAAAATTTTCCGGAGAGGATCCTGCCCCCCCCCCCCCACCCCACTTTTCGTTTTTGCCTTACACCATTACAGATGCACTAAAACTGCTTTTCGACCGGTCGATCTCGAACCTATTTTGAGTCGATCAGCGCAATATTTTGAAACTTGCTTTACGTCTAAGTAGAATTAATAAACATTAATTTCTAAAAAAACAAAACTTCAACAACAAAATTAGGTTTGACACCTAAATCAAAAGTTATTAGATAATTTTCTAAACTTTTTGTTGTCACTATTTTGTAATTTTTACAACAAGAAATATTCTTGTTTTGGAAAATATTTTGATGTGAGTAAGCATAATTTTATGTTAGCAGCAGTTTAAAACTACTACCTACTACCGTTAGAATTTTTAATATCTCTATTTAAAACCCATGCTAAAAACTAAAAGAAAGAAAGGCAGGAAATTGGTAAAAATCTGGATTTAAAAGGTAAAAGCGACTCCTCCTTTTCAGCAGTGGATTTTAGGGGGGACACAAGGAGTCAGAATGGATAAACAAATTTAACTATTTCATGTATTTTTTTAATTGAGTTCTCTAAAACATAAGACAATTTTTTAGTAATTTATAAAGAGCACAAAACACTCAAAGCATCTATACAGATAATATTTTAATAACATAATTTTTGTTTACTTTGGAGGGTTTTTTTCTGGAGTCAGAGGCCAGATAGGCTAAATATATTTAAATTACTGGCTTCAAAATCAGTGGAATCGCGATTCGTCTATTAATTATTCATTAAACATTTAAAATAAAGTAATGAAAACTTTGAAACAATGTATGCGGGGGGGGGGGATACGTATTTCAATATAAGAGCCTCCTACAAAAATTATTTCTGTTCTTTTGTTGAAGTCGGTTAAAATGTAACTTATGTTACACGGGTCATAATAATGATTCGATTGGCACCTTATTCATCAAAATCGGAAGAATAATTTAGGCGCTACGGTGGAACATACGTAAATGCAGTGGCGGATCTAGAACTCGAGAAAAGGGAGGGGGGGGGGGAGGCTAACCTTGATCCAAGTGAAGAGTCACTGTTTTACAGGGTCTTTTCGTCGTTGCTGCGCGTACTTTCAATATCAGGGGGCGGGGGCATCACTCTTAGGGGGACAGACACCCCTGTTTAAATAATGTGAAATTTTATCTACAAGGGGTGCCGCTCCCGAAAAATTTAGAGCATTAAATACGGCTTTTTACTTGAAATAAACTAGTATACTGAAGAGTATAAATAATTTCGCAAACGTTTTAAAGGTCTGAAAACGCTATATGCACCTGAGTTGGACATAAGCTACAAATTACCGCCCCATGCCCAAAGCTAAGACGGAATTGCAAGCAAACACCGGAAAGGTCAGTTACTGCATCCAGAGATTGCAGCTGTGCTCTAGCTTTATGTTCATGAGTCTGGAGCTGTTAAAACCACGCTCAGGCAAAAAACTTCACATAAAGTTGATTGGATTATTACTTTGGTAGATAAAATTCTTCCGCATAACAGAAAGAGGTGTGCAAAAGTGGTATATGACTCCCTATCGAAAAAGTGAAGATAAAAAAAGTTAAGGTATAAACATTATACCCCAGCTATTGCAGGAGAAAGGTAGAACAGAGAAGCGGATGCGTGAAGGGGGTCAGGCCCCTCTCGTAGAAATTTGAAAAATTGATGTGAAAAACGCAATTTTCGAAACGTTTTGGTGGTAAAGTTAGGTGAGATGGGGTTGAGGTTTTTCCCCAAGTATTTTCCTTACTATAGTCAATTTCAAGCTTTCACTGGCGATATTAAGAGATCCAATGCTCTTTACAGAAATTTTCACAAATAAAAGTTTAAAAACGCATTTTTATGTTATCTATGATATTGTTGAGGTGATGAGAAAGGTCCAGGGGCTCTCTGAAAGTTTTTCGTTGTAGCACTTGGGAAAACACGATTAGAGTCTATCTTTGGAGACGTTAGGAGAGGAATTCTTTGGTGATTTATTTTGAAAATTTTTCCAAATTAGTCTTTAAGAAGGAATTTTACGCAATTTCTGGTGAATTTACGTTACTAGGCGGCCCTCCTCCGGAAGTTTTTGACTTGGAAAAGAAGAGGGTTCGGAGGCCCTCTCTGGAAAAGTGTCGTCAGTGAAGTCTGAAATACGCAATTTTAGTCGATGTTTGGTTAAGTTTAGGATATGAGCAATTTTGGAGGCTCTCTTTGAAAATATTTTAACAACTAAGTTTTCAAAAAGCTGTCCTTGGTGCCCTTGCGTTTGGGAAACGGAAAAAGTTCACAGGCTGTCTCAGGAAGTTTTTGACCCTAAAATTCGAAAAAAACTCAACTGTACGCCTTCTTCGCAAAAGTGATTCCAGGTCTTTATTCCGGAAACTTTCAAAATTGAGGTCCTAAAGATGTGACTTAAGGTTTAGGTTTGGGAAAGATAGGGAAAAAAAGGACCCCCTGCCTCCTCTTGACTATCGACCTACTTCCCTCCCGAAATCTCTTTCAAGAAGTCAATTTTAGGTTGTATGTGAAAAAGAGAGGTTCGGGGACTCAGAAATTTTCTGAAACGAAATTGAAAGCTATCTGTACTGATACTAGGGGGGAGGTGCTCGGGGGACCCTCTGGAAATTAATCAAAAATGAAGTTTTAGAAGCGCAATTTTTGACTGCGTTTGAAGACTTTAAGCGAAGGTATAAAGAAGAATTTAGGTACCTTTATCGGCTAAATTTGGAAATTGAAATCGTTTCAAAGACACGATTTATTCTATCTTTTATAGTAATATTAGGAAAAGAGTGAGTACACTGTTAAAACTACAGGTTGCGATTGGCACCTTTCAAGGGTGAAAAGCTTGTTCACTAGCGACACCCTATACGGTGTCGAAATCTCACCCTTAAAATGGGTGAAAAACTGGCACCCTTAACCCCAGCGTGCACAGTAGGTGAAAAGATGGCATACTAGGAGTGAGAAATGGCACCCTCACTTTTCCCTATTGCAGGTTTTAATATTCAGTTCTTGCGGAAAGGGCGCTACCCCTCCCCAATGGAAAATAGGTAGCCCCTCATGTGGTACGGGGAGGGGGAGGGTTTTTTTGGGGGGTGGGGGGTTCAGGGGGGCTGTTCTCAATACAAGATCTTAAAAAATCGAAAGTTTTTAAAAACATCCCTTTTTTGACTAAAGCAGTCTGCGCCATGACCGACTCCCCCCCCCCCATTTGGTACACCCCGCTGTTTTTAATCTTATTGGAATAGACTTTTTACTATCCTGATGGCCGATGGCTGTTCCCTATTGCAGTTACTTGCGGAAGGAGATGTTCTTCCTACATAGTAATTCTCCTCCCCCTCAGGTCATGGGGGGTGGGGGCCAAATCCCCCCCACCAAAAAAAAACAAAAAAATAAAAATAAACTAAAATATTTCAAAAACCAACCTTAAATATTAAGTCTGCGCCACCCGCTCAACTACCCCCCCCCCCCCCCGCCCATCGCAGGCCACACTGCTTTTGTCCTTATTCGAATAAATGCTTAAATTTTTTATCCAGATGGTCGATGCCAGTTCCCTATTGCAGAGTTACTGGCGTAAGGGGATGCCCCCCTAAATAGAAATTCACCCTACTCAGGTCATGGGGGTGGGGGCTCCTCCGCCCCCCCAAAAAAATATGAAAATTAAAAATTTTCAAAAACCAACCGTAAAAATCTGAAGTTTGCGCCACCCGTTCAACTATTCCCTCCCCCCTCCCCCGTAGGCAACACTGCTTTCGGTCTTAATGGAACAAAAATAGCTTGAACGTTCTTTTATCCAGAGAGCCGATGGCTGTTCCCTATTGCAGAGTCACTTGTAAAAGGAGATGTTCACCTAAAATAGGATTTCACCCTCTTAGGTATTAGGGGGGGTCTGGGGCATCCCCCCCTCCTTCAAAAAAAAACCAAAGCTATCAAAAAAAGCTACAAACTAAAGTTTTTAAAGGAAAAACTTAAAAATTTTGAAGCTTGCGCCATGACCCGCTCCACCCCCCCCCCCCTCGTAGGACTCACTGCTTTTGATCTTATTGCAATAAATTGCTTGAATTTCTTTTATCCAAAAGGCCGATGCCTGTTCCATATTGCGTTTACTTTCGGAAAGGGGGTGCTTCTCTGAAAGTAAAAGTTAGCACCCTTAGGTAAAACGGGGGGTGGGGAGGTCGACCCCCTCCCCCCAAAAAAAGAAAATCACCATAAAAACTGAATTCTTTAAGAAATAAACCTTAAAAATTTGAAGTCTGCGCCATGACCCGCTACATCACCCCCCCCCCCCAATAGGCCCTACTACTTTTGGTCTTATTCGAATAAATAGCTTGATTTTTTTTAAATCCAGAAGGCCGATGGTTTTTCCCTTTATCAGTCACTTGTAGAAGATGTTCCCCTAAAATAGGATTTCACCCCCTCAGGTATTACGGGGTCTAGGGCATACCTCTTCCCCCCCCCCCCCCGTACTTAGAAAAAAAATTAAAACCATCAAAAAACTAAAATTTTTAAAGGAAAAACTCTAAAATTTTGAAGCGTGTGCCATGACCCGCTGCACTCCCCCCCCTCCCCGTAGGACCCACTGCTTTTGATCTTATTGCAATAAATTGCTTGAATTTTTTTTATCCAAAAGGCTGATGCCTGTTCCATATTGCGTTTACTTTCGGGAAGGGGGTGCTTCCCTGAAAGTAAAAGTTAACCCCCTTAAGTAAAACGAGGGGGTCAATCCCCTCCCGAAAAGAGAAAGAAAATCACCACAAAAACTGAAATCTTTAAAAAATAAACCTTAAAAATTTGAAGTCTGCGCCATGACCCGCTCCATCCTCCCCCCCCCAATAGGCCCTACTACTTTTGGTCTTATTCGAATAAATAGCTTGATTTTTTTTAAATCCAGAAGGCCGATGGTTTTTCCCTACTGCAGAGTTATAGCGGAAGGGGATGCAACCCCTTTAAATAGGAATTCCTACCCACATGTTATGAGGGTTTTTTGGGGGAAGGGGCACTCCCCCCCCCAAAAAAAT
>NC_072736.1:53938038-54147607 GCF_026930045.1 Uloborus diversus
TGCCGCCATTTGATCAACAACATCCACTGCGCACTTCGTCATATTATAAAATGTAATTATCTCTGGTTTCTTTTTCTCAGCTGAATCCTCATCAATAGTGTCATCGTTATGCATCGTTGACAATAGTAAAACACATTTTCCTTTCTTTGGAACATATGAGACGATTGTGCAATCTTTTTGGAATCCAAATAATGAAGAATGTATTTCACGTTTCTTCGTATTTACGAATTCAACAGGGATTTCTTTTTTATTTTTTCGCAATGTTCCTACTATTGTAAGATTTTTAGAAATCAAATCTTTGGCCAAAGGATAACTAGTGTACCAGTTATCTGTGGTAACGTTTCTACCTGTGTTGTACAGTGGCTCTACAAGTCTTTTTACAACGTCAATCGGCTTGTTCGATTTGTTGCTATTTTTACCACAGTTGATTTCCATAGATGAAGTGTAAAAAGTTCTTGCATCGACTAGTGCAAATAGTTTTATTCCATATTTCGCGGGCTTGTTTGGCATATACTGTCTAAAGGCACAGCGACCCCGAAACGGTTCCAGTTTTTCGTCAATGGTCACATATTCCCCTAAAGTGTAATTTTCTTTGCAGTTTGCATCGAAAGCTTCAAATATTTCATTTATTGCAGCCAGTTTATTGTTTTGTTTCCTTGAATCTCTGGTATGTACATCGTCAAAGCGTAAACATCTCATCAAAAAAAGAAAACGGTTGTATGACATTACACAACGAAATATTTCGATTCCGGTTCCGTCAGTAGCCCATAAGTCCCTTACATTTAGATGAGAAGACTTGTGAAGACCTGCTAAATATAATAGGCCAAATAAAGCCTTAATTTCCACCGAATCTGTGCATTTTGCATCCCTGAGTCTTGAGTAATTTTTTGAAACGTCATGTATAAAAATATTAGTGCATTCAACTATTTGGTTTATCATTTTATCATCGATAAAAACGCTCCAACTCTCAAAGACATCACTGACATTTTTGGCGTTTCCTTTTGGCCCAGGAAGATGCGTAATTATATTTCGAGCTGGAGCACGGACATTAGCTCGGAATTTTGTTTTTTGCCAAATAGTTTTTGCATCTCTTCCAACAAAGGTGTCATCTCTATCGGGATCAGCAGAACTTTCACTTCCTGAAAATTCGCTCTCACTGTCGTGGTCACTGAAGTTTTCTTGATCACTAAAACATTCATCGTCTGGAATGACCTCTTCATCACTCTCCACATCGGCTAATAATTTGCGGAGACGCTCCATCTCTTGCTCATATGGAGTCGGCATGCTTTCTTTGTAATAATTACTACAAATACAATTGAAAAATATGGATTAGAAAGGACAAAACTAAATTATCATGGTAAACCGCACGCTTGTGCACTCAAAATCATGACTAGAAGAAGGATTGCTGAAAACTCCGTTCCGTTTCCCAACCTTTTTTTCTAAATTCATTGAATGCATTGTACTGGAAATAATTCCAAACACCTGTTCCGTTTCGAGAATTTTACTGACGTCAGTTCTCGCGCGGGGTCGAAAAAGACCCCACTCTCAAAACCCCCCTTGTTTACAAGAATTGAAAGGAGATAAGAAAATTCCAACCACACCCACACATCAATCAAGGACACAATCCCAGCTACTCAGAAAATGATTTCTTTATCTGTCCATGAAATTCCAAGAAATGGAAACAAAAAATGGCTGGGGTCGTTTACGACCCCGTGCGAGCTCTCGCGAGTTAAATATAATAAAAACAAAAAATGCACCTTGGTAATTGTTTTTTTAAACACTTTGAAATCTTCGTGTCGAAAAATTAAACTGACTCAGAATTTTCTTCCCTACATAAATAATCAATAATTGCAAAGGAAAGAAATTGAAAAAAAAAAGAATTTTCAAATTAGAAAAGAAATATATACATTGAAGATATTCGCTCCGGCTGGGACTCGAACCCAGGCCACTCGCTTGGAAGACCAGCGGTCTAGCCATTAGGCTATCGGAGTTCTGTCGAGCGGAGTCTTACTGCCTGACTGATACTGCCTGACTGACAGACTGACTCACTGACTGACTGATACTGACTGACTGACTCACTGACTGACCGAGACTGACTGACTAACTGCCTGACTGACTGAGACTGGACTGACTGACTGACTGACTGACTGACTGACTAACTGACTGACTGAGACTGACTGACTGACTGCTTGACTCTCTGACTGGCTATTTCACTGACTGACTGAATGACTAAATGACTGACTGACACTGACTGACTGACTGCTTGACTACCTGACTGACTGCTTGACTGACTAACTGACTGGACAGGACTGACCGACTGACTGACTGACAGACTGACTGAATAAGGATGACTGACAGACTGACTGAATAAGGCTGACTGACTGACTGACTGACAGACTGACTGAATAAGGCTGACCGACTGACTGACTGCCTGACTGACTGACTGACTGAATGACTGACTGACTGAGACTTAATGACTGACTGCTTGACTGACTGGCTGAAGGACTAACTGACTGACTGAGTGACTGACTGACTGGACTGACTGACTGAGACTGAATGACTGAGTGCTTGACTGATTGACTGTCAGACTGACTGACTGACTTCGCAAAAGGGAAAAATAAAAAAAAAGAATTATAAAATTAGAAAAAAATATTTGCATTTAAGATTTCCTTTCCGGCTGGGATTTGAACCCAGGGCGACACTCATGGAAGCCCAACGCTCTCGCCAATATACTATCGGATCTCTGTTGATCGGTGTCTTAATTATAATAAAAACAAAAAATGCACCTTAGTAATTATTGATCTAAAATCTTTGAAATCTAAAGGTCGAATGATTAAACTGACTCAGAATTTTCTTCCGTACATAAATAATCCATATTTGCAAAAGAAAGAAATTGAAAAAAAAAAAATCTTCAAATTAGAAGAGAAATATATACATGGAAGATTTTCGTTAAGGCCGGGACTCGAACCCAGTACCACGCGCTTGGAACCCAACGGTCTAGCCATTAGGCTATCGGAGCCCTGTCGATGGAAGTCTTAAATATAATAAAAACAAAAAATGCACCTTGGTAATTATTGATTCAAACACTTTGAAATTTACAGGTCGAATAATTAAACTGACTCAGAATTTTTCTCCCTACATAAATAATCAATATTCGCAAAAGAGAAAAATTAAAAAAAAAAGAAGAAGAAATTTCAAATTAGAAACTAAAAGTATACATTGAAGATTTTCGTTCAGGCTGGGACTCGAACCCAGGGCCACTCGCTTGGAAGCCTAACACTCTAGCCATTAGTCTATGGGAGCTCTGTCGGTGGGAGTTTTAAATATAATAAAAACAAAAAATGCACCTTGGTAATTGTTTATTTAAACACTTTGAAAACTTCGTGTCGAAAAATTAAACTGACTCAGAATTTTCTTCCCTACATAAATAATCAATAATTGCAAAGGAAAGAAATTGAAAAAAAAAAGAATTTTCAAATTAGAAAAGAAATATATACATTGAAGATATTCGCTCCGGCTGGGACTCGAACCCAGGCCACTCGCTTGGAAGACCAGCGGTCTAGCCATTAGGCTATCGGAGTTCTGTCGAGCGGAGTCTTACTGCCTGACTGACAGACTGACTCACTGACTGACTGATACTGACTGACTGACTCACTGACTGACAGAGACTGACTGACTAACTGCCTGACTGACTGAGACTGGCCTGACTGACTGACTGACTGACTGACTGACTAACTGACTGACTGAGACTGACTGACTGAGACTGACTGACTGACTGCTTGACTCTCTGACTGGCTATTTCACTGACTGACTGAATGACTAAATGACTGACTGACACTGACTGACTGACTGCTTGACTACCTGACTGACTGCTTGACTGACTAACTGACTGGACAGGACTGACCGACTGACTGACTGACAGACTGACTGAATAAGGATGACTGACAGACTGACTGAATAAGGCTGACTGACTGACTGACTGACAGACTGACTGAATAAGGCTGACCGACTGACTGACTGCCTGACTGACTGAATGACTGACTGACTGACTGACCGAGACTGACTGACTGACTGACTGACTGAGACTGGACTGGACTGACTGACTGACTGACTGACTGAGACTGACTGACTGCTTTAGTGACTAACTGACTGCACAGGACTGACCGACTGACTGACTGACTGACTGCCTGACTGACTGACTGACTGAATGACTGACTGACTGAGATTAAATGACTGACTGCTTGACTGACTGGCTGAAGGACTAACTGACTGACTGAGTGACTGACTGACTGGACTGACTGACTGAGACTGAATGACTGAGTGCTTGACTGATTGACTGTCAGACTGACTGACTGACTTCGCAAAAGGGAAAAATAAAAAAAAAAGAATTATAAAATTAGAAAAAAATATTTGCATTTAAGATTTCCTTTCCGGCTGGGATTTGAACCCAGGGCGACACTCATGGAAGCCCAACGCTCTCGCCAATATACTATCGGATCTCTGTTGATCGGTGTCTTAATTATAATAAAAACAAAAAATGCACCTTAGTAAATTGATCTAAAATCTTTGAAATCTAAAGGTCGAATGATTAAACTGACTCAGAATTTTCTTCCGTACATAAATAATCCATATTTGCAAAAGAAAGAAATTGAAAAAAAAAAGAATCTTCAAATTAGAAGAGAAATATATACATGGAAGATTTTCGTTCCGGCCGGGACTCGAACCCAGTACCACGCGCTTGGAACCCAACGGTCTAGCCATTAGGCTATCGGAGCTCTGTCGATGGAAGTCTTAAATATAATAAAAACAAAAAATGCACCTTGGTAATTATTGATTCAAACACTTTGAAATTTACAGGTCGAATAATTAAACTGACTCAGAATTTTCTTCCCTACATAAATAATCAATAATTGCAAAGGAAAGAAATTGAAAAAAAAAAAAGAATTTTCAAATTAGAAAAGAAATATATACATTGAAGATATTCGCTCCGGCTGGGACTCGAACCCAGGCCACTCGCTTGGAAGACCAGCGGTCTAGCCATTAGGCTATCGGAGTTCTGTCGAGCGGAGACTTACTGCCTGACTGATACTGCCTGACTGACAGACTGACTCACTGACTGACTGATACTGACTGACTGACTCACTGACTGACCGAGACTGACTGACTAACTGCCTGACTGAGTGAGACTGGACTGACTGACTGACTGACTGACTGACTGACTAACTGACTGACTGAGACTGACTGACTGACTGCTTGACTCTCTGACTGGCTATTTCACTGACTGACTGAATGACTAAATGACTGACTGACACTGACTGACTGACTGCTTGACTACCTGACTGACTGCTTGACTGACTAACTGACTGGACAGGACTGACCGACTGACTGACTGACAGACTGACTGAATAAGGATGACTGACAGACTGACTGAATAAGGCTGACTGACTGACTGACTGACAGACTGACTGAATAAGGCTGACCGACTGACTGACTGCCTGACTGACTGACTGACTGAATGACTGACTGACTGACTGACCGAGACTGACTGACTGACTGACTGAGACTGGACTAGACTGACTGACTGACTGACTGACTGAGACTGACTGACTGCTTTAGTGACTAACTGACTGCACAGGACTGACTGACTGACTGACTGACTGACTGCCTGACTGACTGACTGACTGACTGCTTGACTGACTGGCTGAAGGACTAACTGACTGACTGAGTGACTGACTGACTGGACTGACTGACTGAGACTGAATGACTGAGTGCTTGACTGATTGACTGTCAGACTGACTGACTGACTTCGCAAAAGGGAAAAATAAAAAAAAAAAGAATTATAAAATTAGAAAAAAATATTTGCATTTAAGATTTCCTTTCCGGCCGGGACTCGAACCCAGTACCACGCGCTAGGAACCCAACGGTCTAGCCATTAGGCTATCGGAGCTCTGTCGATGGAAGTCTTAAATATAATAAAAACAAAAAATGCACCTTGGTAATTATTGATTCAAACACTTTGAAATTTACAGGTCGAATAATTAAACTGACTCAGAATTTTTCTCCCTACATAAATAATCAATATTCGCAAAAGAGAAAAATTGAAAAAAAAAGAAGAAGAAATTTCAAATTAGAAACTAAAAGTATACATTGAAGATTTTCGTTCAGGCTGGGACTCGAACGCAGGGCCACTCGCTTGGAAGCCTAACACTCTAGCCATTAGTCTATGGGAGCTCTGTCGGTGGGAGTTTTAAATATAATAAAAACAAAAAATGCACCTTGGTAATTGTTTATTTAAACACTTTGAAATCTTCGTGTCGAAAAATTAAACTGACTCAGAATTTTCTTCCCTACATAAATAATCAATAATTGCAAAGGAAAGAAATTGAAAAAAAAAAGAATTTTCAAATTAGAAAAGAAATATATACATTGAAGATATTCGCTCCGGCTGGGACTCGAACCCAGGCCACTCGCTTGGAAGACCAGCGGTCTAGCCATTAGGCTATCGGAGTTCTGTCGAGCGGAGTCTTACTGCCTGACTGATACTGCCTGACTGACAGACTGACTCACTGACTGACTGATACTGACTGACTGACTCACTGACTGACCGAGACTGACTGACTAACTGCCTGACTGACTGAGACTGGACTGACTGACTGACTGACTGACTAACTGAATGACTGAGACTGACTGACTAACTGACTGACTGAGACTGACTGACTGACTGCTTGACTCTCTGACTGGCTATTTCACTGACTGACTGAATGACTAAATGACTGACTGACACTGACTGACTGACTGCTTGACTACCTGACTGACTGCTTGACTGACTAACTGACTGGACAGGACTGACCGACTGACTGACTGACAGACTGACTAAATAAGGATGACTGACAGACTGACTGAATAAGGCTGACTGACTGACTGACTGACAGACTGACTGAATAAGGCTGACCGACTGACTGACTGCCTGACTGACTGACTGACTGAATGACTGACTGACTGACTGACCGAGACTGACTGACTGACTGACTGAGACTGGACTGGACTGACTGACTGACTAAGACTGACTGACTGCTTTAGTGACTAACTGACTGCACAGGACTGACCGACTGACTGACTGACTGACTGCCTGACTGACTGACTGACTGAATGACTGACTGACTGAGACTAAATGACTGACTGCTTGACTGACTGGCTGAAGGACTAACTGACTGACTGAGTGACTGACTGACTGGACTGACTGACTGAGACTGAATGACTGAGTGCTTGACTGATTGACTGTCA
This sequence comes from Uloborus diversus, assembly GCF_026930045.1. Classification (NCBI taxonomy): domain Eukaryota; kingdom Metazoa; phylum Arthropoda; class Arachnida; order Araneae; family Uloboridae; genus Uloborus; species Uloborus diversus. Next base: position 53,945,323 of record NC_072736.1, read on the forward strand.
GACTGACTGACTGACTTCGCAAAAGGGAAAAATAAAAAAAAAAGAATTATAAAATTAGAAAAAAATATTTGCATTTAAGATTTCCTTTCCGGCTGGGATTTGAACCCAGGGCGACACTCATGGAAGCCCAACGCTCTCGCCAATATACTATCGGATCTCTTTTGATCGGTGTCTTAATTATAATAAAAACAAAAAATGCACCTTAGTAATTATTGATCTAAAATCTTTGAAATCTAAAGGTCGAATGATTAAACTGACTCAGAATTTTCTTCCGTACATAAATAATTAATATTTGCAAAAGAAAGAAATTGAAAAAAAAAAGAATCTTCAAATTAGAAGAGAAATATATACATGGAAGATTTTCGTTCCGGCCGGGCCTCGAACCCAGTACCACGCACTTGGAACCCAACGGTCTAGCCATTAGGCTATCGGAGCTCTGTCGATGGAAGTCTTAAATATAATAAAAACAAAAAATGCACCTTGGTAATTATTGATTCAAACACTTTGAAATTTACAGGTCGAATAATTAAACTGACTCAGAATTTTTCTCCCTACATAAATAATCAATATTCGCAAAAGAGAAAAATTAAAAAAAAAAGAAGAAAAAATTTCAAATTAGAAACTAAAAGTATACATTGAAGATTTTCGTTCAGGCTGGGACTCGAACCCAGGGCCACTCGCTTGGAAGCCTAACACTCTAGCCATTAGTCTATGGGAGCTCTGTCGGTGGGAGTTTTAAATATAATAAAAACAAAAAATGCACCTTGGTAATTGTTTATTTAAACACTTTAAAATCTTCGTGTCGAAAAATTAAACTGACTCAGAATTTTCTTCCCTACATAAATAATCAATAATTGCAAAGGAAAGAAATTGAAAAAAAAAAGAATTTTCAAATTAGAAAAGAAATATATACATTGAAGATATTCGCTCCGGCTGGGACTCGAACCCAGGCCACTCGCTTGGAAGACCAGCGGTCTAGCCATTAGGCTATCGGAGTTCTGTCGAGCGGAGTCTTACTGCCTGACTGATACTGCCTGACTGACAGACTGACTCACTGACTGTCTGATACTGACTGACTGACTCACTGACTGACCGAGACTGACTGACTAACTGCCTGACTGACTGAGACTGGACTGACTGACTGACTGAATGACTAACTGACTGACTGAGACTGACTGACTGACTGCTTGACTCTCTGACTGGCTATTTCACTGACTGACTGAATGACTAAATGACTGACTGACACTGACTGACTGACTGCTTGACTACCTGACTGACTGCTTGACTGACTAACTGACTGGACAGGACTGACCGACTGACTGACTGACAGACTGACTGAATAAGGATGACTGACAGACTGACTGAATAAGGCTGACTGACTGACTGACTGACAGACTGACTGAATAAGGTTGACCGACTGACTGACTGCCTGACTGACTGACTGACTGAATGACTGACTGACTGACTGACCGAGACTGACTGACTGACTGACTGAGACTGGACTAGACTGACTGACTGACTGACTGACTGAGACTGACTGACTGCTTTAGTGACTAACTGACTGCACAGGACTGACCGACTGACTGACTGACTGACTGCCTGACTGACTGACTGACTGAATGACTGACTGACTGAGTTTAAATGACTGACTGCTTGACTGACTGGCTGAAGGACTAACTGACTGACTGAATGACTGACTGACTGGACTGACTGACTGAGACTGAATGACTGAGTGCTTGACTGATTGACTGTCAGACTGACTGACTGACTTCGCAAAAGGGAAAAATAAAAAAAAAGAATTATAAAATTAGAAAAAAATATTTGCATTTAAGTTTTCCTTTCCGGCCGGGACTCGAACCCAGTACCACGCGCTAGGAACCCAACGGTCTAGCCATTAGGCTATCGGAGCTCTGTCGATGGAAGTCTTAAATATAATAAAAACAAAAAATGCACCTTGGTAATTATTGATTCAAACACTTTGAAATTTACAGGTCGAATAATTAAACTGACTCAGAATTTTTCTCCCTACATAAATAATCAATATTCGCAAAAGAGAAAAATTAAAAAAAAAAAGAAGAAGAAATTTCAAATTAGAAACTAAAAGTATACATTGAAGATTTTCGTTCAGGCTGGGACTCGAACCCAGGGCCACTCGCTTGGAAGCCTAACACTCTAGCCATTAGTTTATGGGAGCTCTGTCGGTGGGAGTTTTAAATATAATAAAAACAAAAAATGCACCTTGGTAATTGTTTATTTAAACACTTTGAAATCTTCGTGTCGAAAAATTAAACTGACTCAGAATTTTCTTCCCTACATAAATAATCAATAATTGCAAAGGAAAGAAATTGAAAAAAAAAAGAATTTTCAAATTAGAAAAGAAATATATACATTGAAGATATTCGCTCCGGCTGGGACTCGAACCCAGGCCACTCGCTTGGAAGACCAGCGGTCTAGCCATTAGGCTATCGGAGTTCTGTCGAGCGGAGTCTTACTTCCTGACTGATACTGCCTGACTGACAGACTGACTCACTGACTGACTGATACTGACTGACTGACTCACTGACTGACCGAGACTGACTGACTAACTGCCTGACTGACTGAGACTGGACTGACTGACTGACTGACTGACTGACTGACTAACTGACTGACTGAGACTGACTGACTGACTGCTTGACTCTCTGACTTGCTATTTCACTGACTGACTGAATGACTAAATGACTGACTGACACTGACTAACTGACTGCTTGACTACCTGACTGACTGCTTGACTACCTGACTGACTGCTTGACTGACTAACTGACTGGACAGGACTGACCGACTGACTGACTGACAGACTGACTGAATAAGGATGACTGACAGAATGACTGAATAAGGCTGACTGACTGACTGACTGACAGAATGACTGAATAAGGCTGACCGACTGACTGACTGCCTGACTGACTGACTGACTGACTGAATGACTGACTGACTGACTGACCGAGACTGACTGACTGACTGACTGAGACTGGACTGGACTGACTGACTGACTGACTGACTGAGACTGACTGACTGCTTTAGTGACTAACTGACTGCACAGGACTGACCGACTGACTGACTGACTGACTGCCTGACTGACTGACTGACTGAATGACTGACTGACTGAGACTAAATGACTGACTGACTGAGACTAAATGACTGACTGCTTGACTGACTGGCTGAAGGACTAACTGACTGACTGAGTGACTGACTGACTGGACTGACTGACTGAGACTGAATGACTGAGACTGAATGACTGAGTGCTTGACTGATTGACTGTCAGACTGACTGACTAACTTCGCAAAAGGGAAAAATAAAAAAAAAAGAATTATAAAATTAGAAGAAAATATTTGCATTTAAGATTTCCTTTCCGGCCGGGACTCGAACCCAGTACCACGCGCTAGGAACCCAACTGTCTAGCCATTAGGCTATCGGAGCTCTGTCGATGGAAGTCTTAAATATAATAAAAACAAAAAATGCACCTTGGTAATTATTGATTCAAACACTTTGAAATTTACAGGTCGAATAATTAAACTGACTCAGAATTTTTCTCCCTACATAAATAATCAATATTCGCAAAAGAGAAAAATTAAAAAAAAAGAAGAAGAAATTTCAAATTAGAAACTAAAAGTATACATTGAAGATTTTCGTTCAGGCTGGGACTCGAACCCAGGGCCACTCGCTTGGAAGCCTAACACTCTAGCCATTAGTCTATGGGAGCACTGTCGGTGGGAGTTTTAAATATAATAAAAACAAAAAATGCACCTTGGTAATTGTTTATTTAAACACTTTGAAATCTTCGTGTCGAAAAATTAAACTGACTCAGAATTTTCTTCCCTACATAAATAATCAATAATTGCAAAGGAAAGAAATTGAAAAAAAAAAGAATTTTCAAATTAGAAAAGAAATATATACATTGAAGATATTCGCTCCGGCTGGGACTCGAACCCAGGCCACTCGCTTGGAAGACCAGCGGTCTAGCCATTAGGCTATCGGAGTTCTGTCGAGCGGAGTCTTACTGCCTGACTGATACTGCCTGACTGACAGACTGACTCACTGACTGACTGATACTGACTGACTGACTCACTGACTGACCGAGACTGACTGACTAACTGCCTGACTGACTGAGACTGGACTGACTGACTGACTGACTGACTGACTGACTAACTGACTGACTGAGACTGACTGACTGACTGCTTGACTCTCTGACTTGCTATTTCACTGACTGACTGAATGACTAAATGACTGACTGACACTGACTAACTGACTGCTTGACTACCTGACTGACTGCTTGACTGACTAACTGACTGGACAGGACTGACCGACTGACTGACTGACAGACTGACTGAATAAGGATGACTGACAGAATGACTGAATAAGGCTGACTGACTGACTGACTGACAGAATGACTGAATAAGGCTGACCGACTGACTGACTGCCTGACTGACTGACTGACTGACTGAATGACTGACTGACTGACTGACCGAGACTGACTGACTGACTGACTGAGACTGGACTGGACTGACTGACTGACTGACTGACTGAGACTGACTGACTGCTTTAGTGACTAACTGACTGCACAGGACTGACCGACTGACTGACTGACTGACTGCCTGACTGACTGACTGACTGAATGACTGACTGACTGAGACTAAATGACTGACTGACTGAAACTAAATGACTGACTGCTTGACTGACTGGCTGAAGGACAAACTGACTGACTGAGTGACTGACTGACTGGACTGACTGACTGAGACTGAATGACTGAGTGCTTGACTGATTGACTGTCAGACTGACTGACTAACTTCGCAAAAGGGAAAAATAAAAAAAAAAAGAATTATAAAATTAGAAGAAAATATTTGCATTTAAGATTTCCTTTCCGGCCGGGACTCGAACCCAGTACCACGCGCTAGGAACCCAACGGTCTAGCCATTAGGCTATCGGAGCTCTGTCGATGGAAGTCTTAAATATAATAAAAACAAAAAATGCACCTTGGTAATTATTGATTCAAACACTTTGAAATTTACAGGTCGAATAATTAAACTGACTCAGAATTTTTCTCCCTACATAAATAATCAATATTCGCAAAAGAGAAAAATTAAAAAAAAAGAAGAAGAAATTTCAAATTAGAAACTAAAAGTATACATTGAAGATTTTCGTTCAGGCTGGGACTCGAACCCAGGGCCACTCGCTTGGAAGCCTAACACTTTAGCCATTAGTCTATGGGAGCACTGTCGGTGGGAGTTTTAAATATAATAAAAACAAAAAATGCACCTTGGTAATTGTTTATTTAAACACTTTGAAATCTTCGTGTCGAAAAATTAAACTGACTCAGAATTTTCTTCCCTACATAAATAATCAATAATTGCAAAGGAAAGAAATTGAAAAAAAAAGAATTTTCAAATTAGAAAAGAAATATATACATTGAAGATATTCGCTCCGGCTGGGACTCGAACCCAGGCCACTCGCTTGGAAGACCAGCGGTCTAGCCATTAGGCTATCGGAGTTCTGTCGAGCGGAGTCTTACTGCCTGACTGATACTGCCTGACTGACAGACTGACTCACTGACTGACTGATACTGACTGACTGACTCACTGACTGACCGAGACTGACTGACTAACTGCCTGACTGACTGAGACTGGACTGACTGACTGACTGACTGACTGACTGACTGACTAACTGACTGACTGAGACTGACTGACTGACTGCTTGACTCTCTGACTTGCTATTTCACTGACTGACTGAATGACTAAATGACTGACTGACACTGACTAACTGACTGCTTGACTACCTGACTGACTGCTTGACTGACTAACTGACTGGACAGGACTGACCGACTGACTGACTGACAGACTGACTGAATAAGGATGACTGACAGAATGACTGAATAAGGCTGACTGACTGACTGACTGACAGAATGACTGAATAAGGCTGACCGACTGACTGACTGCCTGACTGACTGACTGAATGACTGACTGACTGACTGACCGAGACTGACTGACTGACTGACTGAGACTGGACTGGACTGACTGACTGACTGACTGACTGAGACTGACTGACTGCTTTAGTGACTAACTGACTGCACAGGACTGACCGACTGACTGACTGACTGTCTGCCTGACTGCCTGACTGACTGACTGACTGAATGACTGACTGACTGAGACTAAATGACTGACTGACTGAAACTAAATGACTGACTGCTTGACTGACTGGCTGAAGGACTAACTGACTGACTGAGTGACTGACTGACTGGACTGACTGACTGAGACTGAATGACTGAGTGCTTGACTGATTGACTGTCAGACTGACTGACTAACTTCGCAAAAGGGAAAAATAAAAAAAAAAGAATTATAAAATTAGAAGAAAATATTTGCATTTAAGATTTCCTTTCCGGCCGGGACTCGAACCCAGTACCACGCGCTAGGAACCCAACGGTCTAGCCATTAGGCTATCGGAGCTCTGTCGATGGAAGTCTTAAATATAATAAAAACAAAAAATGCACCTTGGTAATTATTGATTCAAACACTTTGAAATTTACAGGTCGAATAATTAAACTGACTCAGAATTTTTCTCCCTACATAAATAATCAATATTCGCAAAAGAGAAAAATTAAAAAAAAAGAAGAAGAAATTTCAAATTAGAAACTAAAAGTATACATTGAAGATTTTCGTTCAGGCTGGGACTCGAACCCAGGGCCACTCGCTTGGAAGCCTAACACTCTAGCCATTAGTCTATGGGAGCACTGTCGGTGGGAGTTTTAAATATAATAAAAACAAAAAATGCACCTTGGTAATTGTTTATTTAAACACTTTGAAATCTTCGTGTCGAAAAATTAAACTGACTCAGAATTTTCTTCCCTACATAAATAATCAATAATTGCAAAGGAAAGAAATTGAAAAAAAAAGAATTTTCAAATTAGAAAAGAAATATATACATTGAAGATATTCGCTCCGGCTGGGACTCGAACCCAGGCCACTCGCTTGGAAGACCAGCGGTCTAGCCATTAGGCTATCGGAGTTCTGTCGAGCGGAGTCTTACTGCCTGACTGATACTGCCTGACTGACAGACTGACTCACTGACTCACTGACTGACTCACTGACTGACCGAGACTGACTGACTAACTGCCTGACTGACTGAGACTGGACTGATTGACTGACTGACTGACTGACTGACTAACTGACTGACTGAGACTGACTGACTGACTGCTTGACTCTCTGACTGGCTATTTCACTGACTGACTGAATGACTAAATGACTGACTGACACTGACTGACTGACTGCTTGACTACCTGACTGACTGCTTGACTGACTAACTGACTGGACAGGACTGACCGACTGACTGACTGACAGACTGACTGAATAAGGATGACTGACAGAATGACTGAATAAGGCTGACTGACTGACTGACTGACAGAATGACTGAATAAGGCTGACCGACTGACTGACTGCCTGACTGACTGACTGACTGACTGAATGACTGACTGACTGACTGACCGAGACTGACTGACTGACTGACTGAGACTGGACTGGACTGACTGACTGACTGACTGACTGAGACTGACTGACTGCTTTAGTGACTAACTGACTGCACAGGACTGACCGACTGACTGACTGACTGACTGCCTGACTGACTGACTGACTGAATGACTGACTGACTGAGACTAAATGACTGACTGACTGAAACTAAATGACTGACTGCTTGACTGACTGGCTGAAGGACTAACTGACTGACTGAGTGACTGACTGACTGGACTGACTGACTGAGACTGAATGACTGAGTGCTTGACTGATTGACTGTCAGACTGACTGACTAACTTCGCAAAAGGGAAAAATAAAAAAAAAAGAATTATAAAATTAGAAGAAAATATTTGCATTTAAGATTTCCTTTCCGGCCGGGACTCGAACCCAGTACCACGCGCTAGGAACCCAACGGTCTAGCCATTAGGCTATCGGAGCTCTGTCGATGGAAGTCTTAAATATAATAAAAACAAAAAATGCACCTTGGTAATTATTGATTCAAACACTTTGAAATTTACAGGTCGAATAATTAAACTGACTCAGAATTTTTCTCCCTACATAAATAATCAATATTCGCAAAAGAGAAAAATTAAAAAAAAAGAAGAAGAAATTTCAAATTAGAAACTAAAAGTATACATTGAAGATTTTCGTTCAGGCTGGGACTCGAACCCAGGGCCACTCGCTTGGAAGCCTAACACTCTAGCCATTAGTCTATGGGAGCACTGTCGGTGGGAGTTTTAAATATAATAAAAACAAAAAATGCACCTTGGTAATTGTTTATTTAAACACTTTGAAATCTTCGTGTCGAAAAATTAAACTGACTCAGAATTTTCTTCCCTACATAAATAATCAATAATTGCAAAGTAAAGAAATTGAAAAAAAAAGAATTTTCAAATTAGAAAAGAAATATATACATTGAAGATATTCGCTCCGGCTGGGACTCGAACCCAGGCCACTCGCTTGGAAGACCAGCGGTCTAGCCATTAGGCTATCGGAGTTCTGTCGAGCGGAGTCTTACTGCCTGACTGATACTGCCTGACTGACAGACTGACTCACTGACTGACTCACTGACTGACCGAGACTGACTGACTAACTGCCTGACTGACTGACTGACTGACTAACTGACTGACTGAGACTGACTGACTGACTGCTTGACTCTCTGACTGGCTATTTCACTGACTGACTGAATGACTAAATGACTGACTGACACTGACTGACTGACTGCTTGACTACCTGACTGACTGCTTGACTGACTAACTGACTGGACAGGACTGACCGACTGACTGACTGACAGACTGACTGAATAAGGATGACTGTTAGACTGACTGAATAAGGCTGACTGACTGACTGACTGACAGACTGACTGAATAAGGTTGACCGACTGACTGACTGCCTGACTGACTGACTGACTGAATGACTGTCTGACTGACTGACCGAGACTGACTGACTGACTGACTGAGACTGGACTAGACTGACTGACTGACTGACTGACTGAGACTGACTGACTGCTTTAGTGACTAACTGACTGCACAGGACTGACCGACTGACTGACTGACTGCCTGACTGACTGACTGACTGACTGAATGACTGACTGACTGAGACTAAATGACTGACTGCTTGACTGACTGGCTGAAGGACTAACTGACTGACTGAATGACTGACTGACAGGACTGACTGACTGAGACTGAGTGACTGAGTGCTTGACTGATTGACTGTCAGACTGACTGACTGACTTCGCAAAAGGGAAAAATAAAAAAAAAGAATTATAAAATTAGAAAAAAATATTTGCATTTAAGTTTTCCTTTCCGGCCGGGACTCGAACCCAGTACCACGCGCTAGGAACCCAACGGTCTAGCCATTAGGCTATCGGAGCTCTGTCGATGGAAGTCTTAAATATAATAAAAACAAAAAATGCACCTTGGTAATTATTGATTCAAACACTTTGAAATTTACAGGTCGAATAATTAAACTGACTCAGAATTTTTCTCCCTACATAAATAATCAATATTCGCAAAAGAGAAAAATTAAAAAAAAAAAGAAGAAGAAATTTCAAATTAGAAACTAAAAGTATACATTGAAGATTTTCGTTCAGGCTGGGACTCGAACCCAGGGCCACTCGCTTGGAAGCCTAACACTCTAGCCATTAGTCTATGGGAGCTCTGTCGGTGGGAGTTTTAAATATAATAAAAACAAAAAATGCACCTTGGTAATTGTTTATTTAAACACTTTGAAATCTTCGTGTCGAAAAATTAAACTGACTCAGAATTTTCTTCCCTACATAAATAATCAATAATTGCAAAGGAAAGAAATTGAAAAAAAAAAGAATTTTCAAATTAGAAAAGAAATATATACATTGAAGATATTCGCTCCGGCTGGGACTCGAACCCAGGCCACTCGCTTGGAAGACCAGCGGTCTAGCCATTAGGCTATCGGAGTTCTGTCGAGCGGAGTCTTACTGCCTGACTGATACTGCCTGACTGACAGACTGACTCACTGACTGACTGATACTGACTGACTGACTCACTGACTGACCGAGACTGACTGACTAACTGCCTGACTGACTGAGACTGGACTGACTGACTGACTGACTGACTGACTGACTAACTGACTGACTGAGACTGACTGACTGACTGCTTGACTCTCTGACTTGCTATTTCACTGACTGACTGAATGACTAAATGACTGACTGACACTGACTAACTGACTGCTTGACTACCTGACTGACTGCTTGACTGACTAACTGACTGGACAGGACTGACCGACTGACTGACTGACAGACTGACTGAATAAGGATGACTGACAGAATGACTGAATAAGGCTGACTGACTGACTGACTGACAGAATGACTGAATAAGGCTGACCGACTGACTGACTGCCTGACTGACTGACTGACTGACTGAATGACTGACTGACTGACTGACCGAGACTGACTGACTGACTGACTGAGACTGGACTGGACTGACTGACTGACTGACTGACTGAGACTGACTGACTGCTTTAGTGACTAACTGACTGCACAGGACTGACCGACTGACTGACTGACTGACTGCCTGACTGACTGACTGACTGAATGACTGACTGACTGAGACTAAATGACTGACTGACTGAAACTAAATGACTGACTGCTTGACTGACTGGCTGAAGGACTAACTGACTGACTGAGTGACTGACTGACTGGACTGACTGACTGAGACTGAATGACTGAGTGCTTGACTGATTGACTGTCAGACTGACTGACTAACTTCGCAAAAGGGAAAAATAAAAAAAAAAGAATTATAAAATTAGAAGAAAATATTTGCATTTAAGATTTCCTTTCCGGCCGGGACTCGAACCCAGTACCACGCGCTAGGAACCCAACGGTCTAGCCATTAGGCTATCGGAGCTCTGTCGATGGAAGTCTTAAATATAATAAAAACAAAAAATGCACCTTGGTAATTATTGATTCAAACACTTTGAAATTTACAGGTCGAATAATTAAACTGACTCAGAATTTTTCTCCCTACATAAATAATCAATATTCGCAAAAGAGAAAAATTAAAAAAAAAGAAGAAGAAATTTCAAATTAGAAACTAAAAGTATACATTGAAGATTTTCGTTCAGGCTGGGACTCGAACCCAGGGCCACTCGCTTGGAAGCCTAACACTCTAGCCATTAGTCTATGGGAGCACTGTCGGTGGGAGTTTTAAATATAATAAAAACAAAAAATGCACCTTGGTAATTGTTTATTTAAACACTTTGAAATCTTCGTGTCGAAAAATTAAACTGACTCAGAATTTTCTTCCCTACATAAATAATCAATAATTGCAAAGGAAAGAAATTGAAAAAAAAAGAATTTTCAAATTAGAAAAGAAATATATACATTGAAGATATTCGCTCCGGCTGGGACTCGAACCCAGGCCACTCGCTTGGAAGACCAGCGGTCTAGCCATTAGGCTATCGGAGTTCTGTCGAGCGGAGTCTTACTGCCTGACTGATACTGCCTGACTGACAGACTGACTCACTGACTCACTGACTGACTCACTGACTGACCGAGACTGACTGACTAACTGCCTGACTGACTGAGACTGGACTGATTGACTGACTGACTGACTGACTGACTAACTGACTGACTGAGACTGACTGACTGACTGCTTGACTCTCTGACTGGCTATTTCACTGACTGACTGAATGACTAAATGACTGACTGACACTGACTGACTGACTGCTTGACTACCTGACACTGACTGACTGACTGAATGACTGTCTGACTGACTGACCGAGACTGACTGACTGACTGACTGAGACTGGACTAGACTGACTGACTGACTGACTGACTGAGACTGACTGACTGCTTTAGTGACTAACTGACTGCACAGGACTGACCGACTGACTGACTGACTGCCTGACTGACTGACTGACTGACTGAATGACTGACTGACTGAGACTAAATGACTGACTGCTTGACTGACTGGCTGAAGGACTAACTGACTGACTGAATGACTGACTGACAGGACTGACTGACTGAGACTGAGTGACTGAGTGCTTGACTGATTGACTGTCAGACTGACTGACTGACTTCGCAAAAGGGAAAAATAAAAAAAAAGAATTATAAAATTAGAAAAAAATATTTGCATTTAAGTTTTCCTTTCCGGCCGGGACTCGAACCCAGTACCACGCGCTAGGAACCCAACGGTCTAGCCATTAGGCTATCGGAGCTCTGTCGATGGAAGTCTTAAATATAATAAAAACAAAAAATGCACCTTGGTAATTATTGATTCAAACACTTTGAAATTTACAGGTCGAATAATTAAACTGACTCAGAATTTTTCTCCCTACATAAATAATCAATATTCGCAAAAGAGAAAAATTAAAAAAAAAAAGAAGAAGAAATTTCAAATTAGAAACTAAAAGTATACATTGAAGATTTTCGTTCAGGCTGGGACTCGAACCCAGGGCCACTCGCTTGGAAGCCTAACACTCTAGCCATTAGTCTATGGGAGCTCTGTCGGTGGGAGTTTTAAATATAATAAAAACAAAAAATGCACCTTGGTAATTGTTTATTTAAACACTTTGAAATCTTCGTGTCGAAAAATTAAACTGACTCAGAATTTTCCTCCCTACATAAATAATCAATAATTGCAAAGGAAAGAAATTGAAAAAAAAAAAGAATTTTCAAATTAGAAAAGAAATATATACATTGAAGATATTCGCTCCGGCTGGGACTCGAACCCAGGCCACTCGCTTGGAAGACCAGCGGTCTAGCCATTAGGCTATCGGAGTTCTGTCGAGCGGAGTCTTACTGCCTGACTGATACTGCCTGACTGACAGACTGACTCACTGACTCACTGACTTACTCACTGACTGACTAACTGCCTGACTGACTGAGACTGGACTGACTGACTGACTGACTGACTATCTGACTGACTGAGACTGACTGACTGACTGCTTGACTCTCTGACTGGCTATTTCACTGACTGACTGAATGACTAAATGACTGACTGACACTGACTGACTGACTGCTTGACTACCTGACTGACTGCTTGACTGACTAACTGACTGGACAGGACTGACCGATTGACTGACTGACAGACTGACTGAATAAGGATGACTGACAGACTGACTGAATAAGGCTGACTGACTGACTGACAGACTGACTGAATAAGGCTGACCGACTGACTGACTGCCTGACTGACTGACTGACTGCCTGACTGACTGACTGACTGACCGAGACTGACTGACTGACTGACTGAGACTAGACTGGACTGACTGACTGACTGACTAAATGACTGCTTTAGTGACTAACTGAATGCACAGAACTGACCGACTGACTGACTGACTGACTGCCTGACTGACTGACTGAATGACTGACTGACTGAGACTAAATGACTGACTGCTTGACTGACTGGCTGAAGGACTAACTGACTGACTGAGTGACTGACTGACTGGACTGACTGACTGAGACTGAATGACTGAGTGCTTGACTGATTGACTGTCAGACTGACTGACTGACTTCGCAAAAGGGAAAAATAAAAAAAAAAAGAATTATAAAATTAGAAAAAAATATTTGCATTTAAGATTTCCTTTCCGGCTGGGATTTGAACCCAGGGCGACACTCATGGAAGCCCAACGCTCTCGCCAATATACTATCGGATCTCTGTTGATCGGTGTCTTAATTATAATAAAAACAAAAAATGCACCTTAGTAATTATTGATCTAAAATCTTTGAAATCTAAAGGTCGAATGATTAAACTGACTCAGAATTTTCTTCCGTACATAAATAATTAATATTTGCAAAAGAAAGAAATTGAAAAAAAAAAGAATCTTCAAATTAGAAGAGAAATATATACATGGAAGATTTTCGTTCCGGCCGGGACTCGAACCCAGTACCACGCGCTTGGAACCCAACGGTCTAGCCATTAGGCTATCGGAGCTCTGTCGATGGAAGTCTTAAATATAATAAAAACAAAAAATGCACCTTGGTAATTATTGATTCAAGCACTTTGAAATTTACAGGTCGAATAATTAAACTGACTCAGAATTTTTCTCCCTACATAAATAATCAATATTCGCAAAAGAGAAAAATTAAAAAAAAAAGAAGAACAAATTTCAAATTAGAAACTAAAAGTATACATTGAAGATTTTCGTTCAGGCTGGGACTCGAACCCAGGGCCACTCGCTTGGAAGCCTAACACTCTAGCCATTAGTCTATGGGAGCTCTGTCGGTGGGAGTTTTAAATATAATAAAAACAAAAAATGCACCTTGGTAATTGTTTATTTAAACACTTTGAAATCTTAGTGTCGAAAAATTAAACTGACTCAGAATTTTCTTCCCTACATAAATAATCAATAATTGCAAAGGAAAGAAATTGAAAAAAAAAAGAATTTTCAAATTAGAAAAGAAATATATACATTGAAGATATTCGCTCCGGCTGGGACTCGAACCCAGGCCACTCGCTTGGGAGACCAGCGGACTAGCCATTAGGCTATCGGAGTTCTGTCGAGCGGAGTCTTACTGCCTGACTGATACTGCCTGACTGACAGACTGACTCACTGACTGACTCACTGACTGACCGAGACTGACTGACTAACTGCCTGACTGACTGAGACTGGACTGACTGACTGACTGAATGACTAACTGACTGACTGAGACTGACTGACTGACTGCTTGACTCTCTGACTGGCTATTTCACTGACTGACTGAATGACTAAATGACTGACTGACACTGACTGACTGACTGCTTGACTACCTGACTGACTGCTTGACTGACTAACTGACTGGACAGGACTGACCGACTGACTGAATGACAGACTGACTGAATAAGGATGACTGACAGACTGACTGAATAAGGCTGACTGACTGACTGACTGACAGACTGACTGAATAAGGCTGACCGACTGACTGACTGCCTGACTGACTGACTGACTGAATGACTGACTGACTGAGACTAAATGACTGACTGCTTGACTGACTGGCTGAAGGACTAAATGACTGACTGAGTGACTGACTGACTGGACTGACTGACTGAGACTGAATGACTGAGTGCTTGACTGATTGACTGTCAGACTGACTGACTGACTTCGCAAAAGGGAAAAATAAAAAAAAAGAATTATAAAATTAGAAAAAAATATTTGCATTTAAGATTTCCTTTCCGGCTGGGATTTGAACCCAGGGCGACACTCATGGAAGCCCAACGCTCTCGCCAATATACTATCGGATCTCTGTTGATCGGTGTCTTAATTATAATAAAAACAAAAAATGCACCTTAGTATGATCCCTTAGTATCCCCCTTAGTTGATCTAAAATCTTTGAAATCTAAAGGTCGAATGATTAAACTGACTCAGAATTTTCTTCCGTACATAAATAATCCATATTTGCAAAAGAAAGAAATTGAAAAAAAAAAGAATCTTCAAATTAGAAGAGAAATATATACATGGAAGATTTTCGTTCCGGCCGGGACTCGAACCCAGTACCACGCGCTTGGAACCCAACGGTCTAGCCATTAGGCTATCGGAGCTCTGTCGATGGAAGTCTTAAATATAATAAAAACAAAAAATGCACCTTGGTAATTATTGATTCAAACACTTTGAAATTTACAGGTCGAATAATTAAACTGACTCAGAATTTTTCTCCCTACATAAATAATCAATATTCGCAAAAGAGAAAAATTAAAAAAAAAGAAGAAGGAATTTCAAATTAGAAACTAAAAGTATACATTGAAGATTTTCGTTCAGGCTGGGACTCGAACCCAGGGCCACTCGCTTGGAAGCCTAACACTCTAGCCATTAGTCTATGGGAGCTCTGTCGGTGGGAGTTTTAAATATAATAAAAACAAAAAATGCACCTTGGTAATTGTTTATTTAAACACTTTGAAATCTTCGTGTCGAAAAATTAAACTGACTCAGAATTTTCTTCCCTACATAAATAATCAATAATTGCAAAGGAAAGAAATTGAAAAAAAAAGAATTTTCAAATTAGAAAAGAAATATATACATTGAAGATATTCGCTCCGGCTGGGACTCGAACCCAGGCCACTCGCTTGGAAGACCAGCGGTCTAGCCATTAGGCTATCGGAGTTCTGTCGAGCGGAGTCTTACTGCCTGACTGATACTGCCTGACTGACAGACTGACTCACTGACTGACTGATACTGACTGACTGACTCACTGACTGACCGAGACTGACTGACTAACTGCCAGACTGACTGAGACTGGACTGACTGACTGACTGACTGACTGACTGACTAACTGACTGACTGAGACTGACTGACTGACTGCTTGACTCTCTGACTGGCTATTTCACTGACTGACTGAATGACTAAATGACTGACTGACACAGACTGACTGACTGCTTGACTACCTGACTGACTGCTTGACTGACTAACTGACTGGACAGGACTGACCGACTGACTGACTGACAGACTGACTGAATAAGGATGACTGACAGACTGACTGAATAAGGCTGACTGACTGACTGACTGACAGACTGACTGAATAAGGCTGACCGACTGACTGACTGCCTGACTGACTGACTGACTGAATGACTGACTGACTGACTGACCGAGACTGACTGACTGACTGACTGAGACTGGACTGGACTGACTGACTGACTGACTGACTGAGACTGACTGACTGCTTTAGTGACTAACTGACTGCACAGGACTGACCGACTGACTGACTGACTGACTGCCTGACTGACTGACTGACTGAATGACTGACTGACTGAGACTAAATGACTGACTTCTTGACTGACTGGCTGAAGGACTAACTGACTGACTGAGTGACTGACTGACTGGACTGACTGACTGAGACTGAATGACTGAGTGCTTGACTGTTTGACTGTCAGACTGACTGACTGACTTCGCAAAAGGGAAAAATAAAAAAAAAGAATTATAAAATTAGAAAAATATATTTGCATTTAAGATTTCCTTTCCGGCCGGGACTCGAACCCAGTACCACGCGCTAGGAACCCAACGGTCTAGCCATTAGGCTATCGGAGCTCTGTCGATGGAAGTCTTAAATATAATAAAAACAAAAAATGCACCTTGGTAATTATTGATTCAAACACTTTGAAATTTACAGGTCGAATAATTAAACTGACTCAGAATTTTTCTCCCTACATAAATAATCAATATTCGCAAAAGAGAAAAATTAAAAAAAAAAAGAAGAAGAAATTTCAAATTAGAAACTAAAAGTATACATTGAAGATTTTCGTTCAGGCTGGGACTCGAACCCAGGGCCACTCGCTTGGAAGCCTAACACTCTAGCCATTAGTCTATGGGAGCTCTGTCGGTGGGAGTTTTAAATATAATAAAAACAAAAAATGCACCTTGGTAATTGTTTATTTAAACACTTTGAAATCTTTGTGTCGAAAAATTAAACTGACTCAGAATTTTCTTCCCTACATAAATAATCAATAATTGCAAAGGAAAGAAATTGAAAAAAAAAGAATTTTCAAATTAGAAAAGAAATATATACATTGAAGATATTCGCTCCGGCTGGGACTCGAACCCAGGCCACTCGCTTGGAAGACCAGCGGTCTAGTCATTAGGCTATCGGAGTTCTGTCGAGCGGAGTCTTACTGCCTGACTGATACTGCCTGACTGACAGACTGACTCACTGACTGACTGATACTGACTGACTGACTCACTGACTGACCGAGACTGACTGACTAACTGCCTGACTGACTGAGACTGGACTGACTGACTGACTGACTGACTGACTGACTAACTGACTGACTGAGACTGACTGACTGACTGCTTGACTCTCTGACTGGCTATTTCACTGACTGACTGAATGACTAAATGACTGACTGACACTGACTGACTGACTGCTTGACTACCTGACTGACTGCTTGACTGACTAACTGACTGGACAGGACTGACTGACAGACTGACTGAATAAGGATGACTGACAGACAGACTGAATAAGGCTGACTGACTGACTGACTGACAGACTGACTGAATAAGGCTGACCGACTGACTGACTGCCTGACTGACTGACTGACTGAATGACTGACAGACTGACTGACCGAGACTGACTGACTGACTGACTGAGACTGGACTGGACTGACTGACTGACTGACTGACTGACTGAGACTGACTGACTGCTTTAGTGACTAACTGACTGCACAGGACTGACCGACTGACTGACTGACTGACTGCCTGACTGACTGACTGACTGAATGACTGACTGACTGAGACTAAATGACTGACTGCTTGACTGACTGGATGAAGGACTAACTGACTGACTGAGTGACTGACTGACTGGAGTGACTGACTGAGACTGAATGACTGAGTGCTTGACTGATTGACTGTCAGACTGACTGACTGACTTCGCAAAAGGGAAAAATAAAAAAAAAAGAATTATAAAATTAGAAAAAAATATTTGCATTTAAGATTTCCTTTCCGGGCGGGACTCGAACCCAGTACCACGCGCTAGGAACCCAACGGTCTAGCCATTAGGCTATCGGAGCTCTGTCGATGGAAGTCTTAAATATAATAAAAACAAAAAATGCACCTTGGTAATTATTGATCTAAAATCTTTGAAATCTAAAGGTCGAATGATTAAACTGACTCAGAATTTTCTTCCGTACATAAATAATCCATATTTGCAAAAGAAAGAAATTGAAAAAAAAAAGAATCTTCAAATTAGAAGAGAAATATATACATGGAAGATTTTCGTACCGGCCGGGACTCGAACCCAGTACCACGCGCTTGGAACCCAAAGGTCTAGCCATTAGGCTATCGGAGCTCTGTCGATGGAAGTCTTAAATATAATAAAAACAAAAAATGCACCTTGGTAATTATTGATTCAAACACTTTGAAATTTACAGGTCGAATAATTAAACTGACTCAGAATTTTTCTCCCTACATAAATAATCAATATTCGCAAAAGAGAAAAATTAAAAAAAAAAAAAGAAGAAGAAATTTCAAATTAGAAACTAAAAGTATACATTGAAGATTTTCGTTCAGGCTGGGACTCGAACCCAGGCCACTCGCTTGGAAGACCAGCGGTCTAGCCATTAGGCTATCGGAGTTCTGTCGGTCGGAGCCTTACTGCCTGACTGAGACTGCCTGACTGACAGACTGACTGAATGACTAACTGATACTGACTGACTGACTGATACTGATTGACTGACTGACTCACTGATTGACCGAGACTGACTGACTGACCGAGACTGACTGACTGACTGACTGAGACAGGACTGGACTGACTGACTGACTGACTGAGACTAAATGACTGACTGCTTGACTGACTGGCTGAATGACTAACTGACTGACTGAGACTGACTGACTGACTGACTGCCTAACTGACTGAGTGACTGACTGATTGGACTGACTGACCGTCTTACTCAGACTGAATGACTGACTGCTTGACTGACTGACTGGTCTGGACTGACCGACTGACAGACTGACTGACTGACTGAGACTGTCTGACTGAATGACTAACTGACTGACTGACTGACAGAATGACTGAATGAGGCTGAGTGACTGACTGCCTGACTGACTGAATAAGGATGACTGACAGACTGACTGAATAAGGCTGACTGACTGACTGACTGAGACTGGACTGGACTGACTGACTGACTGACTGAGACTGACTGACTGCTTTAGTGACTAACTGACTGCACAGGACTGACCGACTGACTGACTGACTGACTGCCTGACTGACTGACTGACTGAATGACTGACTGACTGAGACTAAATGACTGACTGCTTGACTGACTGGCTGAAGGACTAACTGACTGACTGAGTGACTGACTGACTGGACTGACTGACTGAGACTGAATGACTGAGTGCTTGACTGATTGACTGTCAGACTGACTGACTGACTTCGCAAAAGGGAAAAATAAAAAAAAAAGAATTATAAAATTAGAAAAAAATATTTGCATTTAAGATTTCCTTTCCGGCCGGGACTCGAACCCAGTACCACGCGCTAGGAACCCAACGGTCTAGCCATTAGGCTATCGGAGCTCTGTCGATGGAAGTCTTAAACATAATAAAAACAAAAAATGCACCTTGGTAATTATTGATTCAAACACTTTGAAATTTACAGGTCGAATAATTAAACTGACTCAGAATTTTTCTCCCTACATAAATAATCAATATTCGCAAAAGAGAAAAATTAAAAAAAAAAGAAGAAGAAATTTCAAATTAGAAACTAAAAGTATACATTGAAGATTTTCGTTCAGGCTGGGACTCGAACCCAGGGCCACTCGCTTGGAAGCCTAACACTCTAGCCATTAGTCTATGGGAGCTCTGTCGGTGGGAGTTTCAAATATAATAAAAACAAAAAATGCACCTTGGTAATTGTTTATTTAAACACTTTGAAATCTTCGTGTCGAAAAATTAAACTGACTCAGAATTTTCTTCCCTACATAAATAATCAATAATTGCAAAGGAAAGAAATTGAAAAAAAAAAGAATTTTCAAATTAGAAAAGAAATATATACATTGAAGATATTCGCTCCGGCTGGGACTCGAACCCAGGCCACTCGCTTGGAAGACCAGCGGTCTAGCCATTAGGCTATCGGAGTTCTGTCGAGCGGAGTCTTACTGCCTGACTGATACTGCCTGACTGACAGACTGACTCACTGACTGACTGATCCTGACTGACTGACTCACTGACTGACCGAGACTGACTGACTAACTGCCTGACTGACTGAGACTGGACTGACTGACTGACTGACTGACTGACTAACTGACTGACTGAGACTGACTGACTGACTGCTTGACTCTCTGACTGGCTATTTCACTGACTGACTGAATGACTAAATGACTGACTGACACTGACTGCTTGACTGACTAACTGACTGGACAGGACTGACCGACTGACTGACTGACAGACTGACTGAATAAGGATGACTGACAGACTGACTGAATAAGGCTGACTGACTGACTGACTGACAGACTGACTGAATAAGGCTGACCGACTGACTGACTGCCTGACTGACTGACTGACTGACAGACTGACTGAATAAGGCTGACCGACTGACTGACTGCCTGACTGACTGACTGACTGAATGACTGACTGACTGACTGACCGAGACTGACTGACTGACTGACTGAGACTGGACTGGACTGACTGACTGACTGACTGAGACTGACTGACTGCTTTAGTGACTAACTGACTGCACAGGACTGACCGACTGACTGACTGACTGACTGCCTGACTGACTGACTGACTGAATGACTGACTGACTGAGACTAAATGACTGACTGCTTGACTGACTGGCTGAAGGACTAACTGACTGACTGAGTGACTGACTGACTGGACTGACTGACTGACTGACTGACTGACTGACTAACTGACTGACTGAGACTGACTGACTGACTGCTTGACTCTCTGACTGGCTATTTCACTGACTGACTGAATGACTAAATGACTGACTGACACTGACTGACTGACTGCTTGACTACCTGACTGACTGCTTGACTGACTAACTGACTGGACAGGACTGACCGACTGACTGACTGACAGACTGACTGAATAAGGATGACTGACAGACTGACTGAATAAGGCTGACTGACTGACTGACTGACAGACTGACTGAATAAGGCTGACCGACTGACTGACTGCCTGACTGACTGACTGACTGAATGACTGACTGACTGACTGACCGAGACTGACTGACTGACTGACTGACTGAGACTGACTGACTGCTTTAGTGACTAACTGACTGCACAGGACTGACCGACTGACTGACTGACTGACTGCCTGACTGACTGACTGACTGAATGACTGACTGACTGAGACTAAATGACTGACTGCTTGACTGACTGGCTGAAGGACTAACTGACTGACTGAGTGACTGACTGACTGGACTGACTGACTGACTGCTTGACTACCTGACTGACTGCTTGACTGACTAACTGACTGGACAGGACTGACCGACTGACTGACTGACAGACTGACTGAATAAGGATGACTGACAGACTGACTGAATAAGGCTGACTGACTGACTGACTGACAGACTGACTGAATAAGGCTGACCGACTGACTGACTGCCTGACTGACTGACTGACTGAATGACTGACTGACTGACTGACCGAGACTGACTGACTGACTGACTGAGACTGGACTGGACTGACTGACTGACTGACTGACTGAGACTGACTGACTGCTTTAGTGACTAACTGACTGCACAGGACTGACCGACTGACTGACTGACTGACTGCCTGACTGACTGACTGACTGAATGACTGACTGACTGAGACTAAATGACTGACTGGCTGAAGGACTAACTGACTGACTGAGTGACTGACTGACTGGACTGACTGACTGAGACTGAATGACTGAGTGCTTGACTGATTGACTGTCAGACTGACTGACTGACTTCGCAAAAGGGAAAAATAAAAAAAAAGAATTATAAAATTAGAAAAAAATATTTGCATTTAAGATTTCCTTTCCGGCCGGGACTTGAACCCAGTACCACGCGCTAGGAACCCAACGGTCTAGCCATTAGGGTATCGGAGCTCTGTCGATGGAAGTCTTAAATATAATAAAAACAAAAAATGCACCTTGGTAATTATTGATTCAAACACTTTGAAATTTACAGGTCGAATAATTAAACTGACTCAGAATTTTTCTCCCTACATAAATAATCAATATTCGCAAAAGAGAAAAATTAAAAAAAAAGAAGAAGAAATTTCAAATTAGAAACTAAAAGTATACATTGAAGATTTTCGTTCAGGCTGGGACTCGAACCCAGGGCCACTCGCTTGGAAGCCTAACACTCTAGCCATTAGTCTATGGGAGCTCTGTCGGTGGGAGTTTTAAATATAATAAAAACAAAAAATGCACCTTGGTAATTGTTTATTTAAACACTTTGAAATCTTTGTGTCGAAAAATTAAACTGACTCAGAATTTTCTTCCCTACATAAATAATCAATAATTGCAAAGGAAAGAAATTGAAAAAAAAAAGAATTTTCAAATTAGAAAAGAAATATATACATTGAAGATATTCGCTCCGGCTGGGACTCGAACCCAGGCCACTCGCTTGGAAGACCAGCGGTCTAGCCATTAGGCTATCGGAGTTCTGTCGAGCGGAGTCTTACTGCCTGACTGACACTGCCTGACTGACAGACTGACTCACTGACTGACTGATCCTGACTGACTGACTCACTGACTGACCGAGACTGACTGACTAACTGCCTGACTGACTGAGACTGGACTGACTGACTGACTGACTGACTGACTAACTGACTGACTGAGACTGACTGACTGACTGCTTGACTCTCTGACTGGCTATTTCACTGACTGACTGAATGACTAAATGACTGACTGACACTGACTGACTGACTGCTTGACTACCTGACTGACTGCTTGACTGACTAACTGACTGGACAGGACTGACCGACTGACTGACTGACAGACTGACTGAATAAGGATGACTGACAGACTGACTGAATAAGGCTGACTGACTGACTGACTGACAGACTGACTGAATAAGGCTGACCGACTGACTGACTGCCTGACTGACTGAATGACTGACTGACTGACTGACCGAGACTGACTGACTGACTGACTGAGACTGGACTGGACTGACTGACTGAGACTTACTGACTGCTTTAGTGACTAACTGACTGCACAGGACTGACCGACTGACTGACTGACTGACTGCCTGACTGACTGACTGACTGAATGACTGACTGACTGAGACTAAATGACTGACTGCTTGACTGACTGGCTGAAGGACTAACTGACTGACTGAGTGACTGACTGACTGGACTGACTGACTGAGACTGAATGACTGAGTGCTTGACTGATTGACTGTCAGACTGACTGACAGACTTCGCAAAAGGGAAAAATAAAAAAGAAGAATTATAAAATTAGAAAAAAATATTTGCATTTAAGATTTCCTTTCCGGCCGGGACTCGAACCCAGTACCACGCGCTAGGAACCCAACGGTCTAGCCATTAGGCTATCGGAGCTCTGTCGATGGAAGTCTTAAATATAATAAAAACAAAAAATGCACCTTGGTAATTATTGATCTAAAATCTTTGAAATCTAAAGGTCGAATGATTAAACTGACTCAGAATTTTCTTCCGTACATAAATAATCCATATTTGCAAAAGAAAGAAATTGAAAAAAAAAGAATCTTCAAATTAGAAGAGAAATATATACATGGAAGATTTTCGTTCCGGCCGGGACTCGAACCCAGTACCACGCGCTTGGAACCCAACGGTCTAGCCATTAGGCTATCGGAGCTCTGTCGATGGAAGTCTTAAATATAATAAAAACAAAAAATGCACCTTGGTAATTATTGATTCAAACACTTTGAAATTTACAGGTCGAATAATTAAACTGACACAGAATTTTTCTCCCTACATAAATAATCAATATTCGCAAAAGAGAAAAATTAAAAAAAAAGAAGAAGAAATTTCAAATTAGAAACTAAAAGTATACATTGAAGATTTTCGTTCAGGCTGGGACTCGAACCCAGGGCCACTCGCTTGGAAGCCTAACACTCTAGCCATTAGTCTATGGGAGCTCTGTCGGTGGGAGTTTTAAATATAATAAAAACAAAAAATGCACCTTGGTAATTGTTTATTTAAACACTTTGAAATCTTCGTGTCGAAAAATGAAACTGACTCACAATTTTCTTCCCTACATAAATAATCAATAATTGCAAAGGAAAGAAATTGAAAAAAAAAAGAATTTTCAAATTAGAAAAGAAATATATACATTGAAGATATTCGTTCCGGCTGGGACTCGAACCCAGGCCACTCGCTTGGAAGACCAGCGGTCTAGCCATTAGGCTATCGGAGTTCTGTCGGTCGGAGCCTTACTGCCTGACTGAGACTGCCTGACTGACAGACTGACTGAATGACTAACTGATACTGACTGACTGACTGATACTGATTGACTGACTGACTCACTGATTGACCGAGACTGACTGACTGACCGAGACTGACTGACTGACTGCCTGACTGACTGAGACAGGACTGGACTGACTGACTGACTGACTGAGACTAAATGACTGACTGCTTGACTGACTGGCTGAATGACTAACTGACTGACTGAGACTGACTGACTGACTGCCTAACTGACTGAGTGACTGACTGATTGGACTGACTGACCGTCTGACTGAGACTGAATGACTGACTGCTTGACTGACTGACTGGTCTGGACTGACCGACTGACAGACTGACTGACTGACTGAGATTGACTGACTGAATGACTAACTGACTGACTGACTGACAGAATGACTGAATGAGGCTGAGTGACTGACTGCCTGACTGACTGAATAAGGATGACTGACAGACTGACTGAATAAGGCTGACTGACTGACTGACCGAGACTGACTGACTGACTGACTGAGACTGGACTGGACTGACTGACTGACTGACTGACTGAGACTGACTGACTGCTTTAGTGAATAACTGACTGCACAGGACTGACCGACTGACTGACTGACTGACTGCCTGACTGACTGACTGACTGAATGACTGACTGACTGAGACTAAATGACTGACTGCTTGACTGACTGGCTGAAGGACTAACTGACTGACTGAGTGACTGACTGACTGGACTGACTGACTGAGACTGAATGACTGAGTGCTTGACTGATTGACTGTCAGACTGACTGACTGACTTTGCAAAAGGGAAAAATAAAAAAAAAGAATTATAAAATTAGAAAAAAATATTTGCATTTAAGATTTCTTTTCCGGCCGGGACTCGAACCCAGTACCACGCGCTAGGAACCCAACGGTCTAGCCATTAGGCTATCGGAGCTCTGTCGATGGAAGTCTTAAATATAATAAAAACAAAAAATGCACCTTGGTAATTATTGATTCAAACACTTTGAAATTTACAGGTCGAATAATTAAACTGACTCAGAATTTTTCTCCCTACATAAATAATCAATATTCGCAAAAGAGAAAAATTAAAAAAAAAGAAGAAGAAATTTCAAATTAGAAACTAAAAGTATACATTGAAGATTTTCGTTCAGGCTGGGACTTGAACCCAGGGCCACTCGCTTGGAAGCCTAACACTCTAGCCATTAGTCTATGGGAGCTCTGTCGGTGGGAGTTTTAAATATAATAAAAACAAAAAATGCACCTTGGTAATTGTTTATTTAAACACTTTGAAATCTTCGTGTCGAAAAATTAAACTGACTCAGAATTTTCTTCCCTACATAAATAATCAATAATTGCAAAGGAAAGAAATTGAAAAAAAAAAGAATTTTCAAATTAGAAAAGAAATATATACATTGAAGATATTCGCTCCGGCTGGGACTCGAACCCAGGCCACTCGCTTGGAAGACCAGCGGTCTAGCCATTAGGCTATCGGAGTTCTGTCGAGCGGAGTCTTACTGCCTGACTGATACTGCCTGACTGACAGACTGACTCACTGACTGACTGATACTGACTGACTGACTCACTGACTGACCGAGACTAACTGACTAACTGCCTGACTGACTGAGACTGGACTGACTGACTGACTGACTGACTCACTGACTAACTGACTGACTGAGACTGACTGACTGACTGCTTGACTCTCTGACTGGCTATTTCACTGACTGACTGAATGACTAAATGACTGACTGACACTGACTGACTGACTGCTTGACTACCTGACTGACTGCTTGACTGACTAACTGACTGGACAGGACTGACCGACTGACTGACTGACAGACTGACTGAATAAGGATGACTGACAGACTGACTGAATAAGGCTGACTGACTGACTGACTGACAGACTGACTGAATAAGGCTGACCGACTGACTGACTGCCTGACTGACTGACTGACTGAATGACTGACTGACTGACTGACCGAGACTGACTGACTGACTGACTGAGACTGGACTGGACTGACTGACTGACTGACTGACTGAGACTGACTGACTGCTTTAGTGACTAACTGACTGCACAGGACTGACCGACTGACTGACTGACTGACTGCCTGACTGACTGACTGACTGACTGAGACCAAATGACTAACTGCTTGACTGACTGGCTGAAGGACTAACTGACTGACTGAGTGACTGACTGACTGGACTGACTGACTGAGACTGAATGACTGAGTGCTTGACTGATTTACTGTCAGACTGACTGACTGACTTCGCAAAAGGGAAAAATAAAAAAAAAAGAATTATAAAATTAGAAAAAAATATTTGCATTTAAGATTTCCTGGCCGGGACTCGAACCCAGTACCACGCGCTAGGAACCCAACGGTCTAGCCATTAGGCTATCGGAGCTCTGTCGATGGAAGTCTTAAATATAATAAAAACAAAAAATGCACCTTGGTAATTATTGATTCAAACACTTTGAAATTTACAGGTCGAATAATTAAACTGACTCAGAATTTTTCTCCCTACATAAATAATCAATATTCGCAAAAGAGAAAAATTAAAAAAAAAGAAGAAGAAATTTCAAATTAGAAACTAAAAGTATACATTGAAGATTTTCGTTCAGGCTGGGACTCGAACCCAGGGCCACTCGCTTGGAAGCCTAACACTCTAGCCATTAGTCTATGGGAGCTCTGTCAGTGGGAGTTTTAAATATAATAAAAACAAAAAATGCACCTTGGTAATTGTTTATTTAAACACTTTGAAAACTTCGTGTCGAAAAATTAAACTGACTCAGAATTTTCTTCCCTACATAAATAATCAATAATTGCAAAGGAAAGAAATTGAAAAAAAAAAGAATTTTCAAATTAGAAAAGAAATATATACATTGAAGATATTCGCTCCGGCTGGGACTCGAACCCAGGCCACTCGCTTGGAAGACCAGCGGTCTAGCCATTAGGCTATCGGAGTTCTGTCGAGCGGAGTCTTACTGCCTGACTGATACTGCCTGGACGTCCGACTGACTCACTGACTGACTGATACTGACTGACTGACTCACTGACTGACCGAGACTGACTGACTAACTGCCTGACTGACTGAGACTGGACTGACCGACTGACTGACTGACTGACTGAATAACTGACTGACTGAGACTGACTGACTGACTGAATGACTAAATGACTGACTGACACTGACTGACTGACTGCTTGACTACCTGACTGACTGCTTGACTGACTAACTGACTGGACAGGACTGACCGACTGACTGACTGACACACTGACTGAATAAGGATGAATGACAGACTGACTGAATAAGAATGACTGACTGACTGACTGACAGACTGACTGAATAAGGCTGACCGACTGACTGACTGCCTGACTGACTGAATGACTGACTGACTGACTGACCGAGACTGACTGACTGACTGACTGAGACTGGACTGGACTGACTGACTGACTGACTGACTGAGACTGACTGACTGCTTTAGTGACTAACTGACTGCACAGGACTGACCGACTGACTGACTGACTGACTGCCTGACTGACTGACTGACTGAATGACTGACTGAGACTAAATGACTGACTGCTTGACTGACTGGCTGAAGGACTAACTGACTGACTGAGTGACTGACTGACTGGACTGACTGACTGAGACTGAATGACTGAGTGCTTGACTGATTGACTGTCAGACTGACTGACTGACTTCGCAAAAGGGAAAAATAAAAAAAAAGAATTATAAAATTAGAAAAAAATATTTGCATTTAAGATTTCCTTTCCGGCCGGGACTCGAACCCAGTACCACGCGCTTGGAACCCAACGGTCTAGCCATTAGGCTATCGGAGCTCTGTCGATGGAAGTCTTAAATATAATAAAAACAAAAAATGCACCTTGGTAATTATTGATTCAAACACTTTGAAATTTACAGGTCGAATAATTAAACTGACTCAGAATTTTTCTCCCTACATAAATAATCAATATTCGCAAAAGAGAAAAATTAAAAAAAAAGAAGAAGAAATTTCAAATTAGAAACTAAAAGTATACATTGAAGATTTTCGTTCAGGCTGGGACTCGAACCCAGGGCCACTCGCTTGGAAGCCTAACACTCTAGCCATTAGTCTATGGGAGCTCTGTCGGTGGGAGTTTTAAATATAATAAAAACAAAAAATGCACCTTGGTAATTGTTTATTTAAACACTTTGAAATCTTTGTGTCGAAAAATTAAACTGACTCAGAATTTTCTTCCCTACATAAATAATCAATAATTGCAAAGGAAAGAAATTGAAAAAAAAAAAGAATTTTCAAATTAGAAAAGAAATATATACATTGAAGATATTCGCTCCGGCTGGGACTCGAACCCAGGCCACTCGCTTGGAAGACCAGCGGTCTAGCCATTAGGCTATCGGAGTTCTGTCGAGCGGAGTCTTACTGCCTGACTGACACTGCCTGACTGACAGACTGACTCACTGACTGACTGATACTGACTGACTGACTCACTGACTGACCCAGACTGACTGACTAACTGCCTGACTGACTGAGACTGGACTGACCGACTGACTGACTGACTGACTGAATAACTGACTGACTGAGACTGACTGACTGACTGAATGACTAAATGACTGACTGACACTGACTGACTGACTGCTTGACTACCTGACTGACTGCTTGACTGACTAACTGACTGGACAGGACTGACCGACTGACTGACTGACAGACTGACTGAATAAGGATGAATGACAGACTGACTGAATAAGAATGACTGACTGACTGACTGACAGACTGACTGAATAAGGCTGACCGACTGACTGACTGCCTGACTGACTGAATGACTGACTGACTGACTGACCGAGACTGACTGACTGACTGACTGAGACTGGACTGGACTGACTGACTGACTGACTGACTGAGACTGACTGACTGCTTTAGTGACTAACTGACTGCACAGGACTGACCGACTGACTGACTGACTGACTGCCTGACTGACTGACTGACTGAATGACTGACTGACTGAGACTAAATGACTGACTGCTTGACTGACTGGCTGAAGGACTAACTGACTGACTGAGTGACTGACTGACTGGACTGACTGACTGAGACTGAATGACTGAGTGCTTGACTGATTGACTGTCAGACTGACTGACTGACTTCGCAAAAGGGAAAAATAAAAAAAAAGAATTATAAAATTAGAAAAAAAATATTTGCATTTAAGATTTCCTTTCCGGCCGGGACTCGAACCCAGTACCACGCGCTTGGAACCCAACGGTCTAGCCATTAGGCTATCGGAGCTCTGTCGATGGAAGTCTTAAATATAATAAAAACAAAAAATGCACCTTGGTAATTATTGATTCAAACACTTTGAAATTTACAGGTCGAATAATTAAACTGACTCAGAATTTTTCTCCCTACATAAATAATCAATATTCGCAAAAGAGAAAAATTAAAAAAAAAAAGAAGAAGAAATTTCAAATTAGAAACTAAAAGTATACATCGAAGATTTTCGTTCAGGCTGGGACTCGAACCCGGGGCCACTCGCTTGGAAGCCTAACACTCTAGCCATTAGTGTATGGGAGCTCTGTCGGTGGGAGTTTTAAATATAATAAAAACAAAAAATGCACCTTGGTAATTGTTTATTTAAACACTTTGAAATCTTTGTGCCGAAAAATTAAACTGACTCAGAATTTTCTTCCCTACATAAATAATCAATAATTGCAAAGGAAAGAAATTGAAAAAAAAAGAATTTTCAAATTAGAAAAGAAATATATACATTGAAGATATTCGCTCCGGCTGGGACTCGAACCCAGGCCACTCGCTTGGAAGACCAGCGGTCTAGCCATTAGGCTATCGGAGTTCTGTCGAGCGGAGTCTTACTGCCTGACTGATACTGCCTGACTGACAGACTGACTCACTGACTGACTGATACTGACTGACTGACTCACTGACTGACCCAGACTGACTGACTAACTGCCTGACTGACTGAGACTGACTGACTGACTGACTGACTGACTGACTGACTAACTGACTGACTGAGACTGACTGACTAACTGACTGACTGAGACTGACTGACTGACTGCTTGACTCTCTGACTGGCTATTTCACTGACTGACTGAATGACTAAATGACTGACTGACACTGACTGACTGACTGCTTGACTACCTGACAGACTGCTTGACTGACTAACTGACTGGACAGGACTGACCGACTGACTGACTGACAGACTGACTAAATAAGGATGACTGACAGACTGACTGAATAAGGCTGACTGACTGACTGACTGACAGACTGACTGAATAAGGCTGACCGACTGACTGACTGCCTGACTGACTGACTGACTGACTGACTGACTGACCGAGACTGACTGACTGACTGACTGAGACTGGACTGGACTGACTGACTGACTGACTGACTGAGACTGACTGACTGCTTTAGTGACTAACTGACTGCACAGGACTGACCGACTGACTGACTGACTGACTGCCTGACTGACTGACTGACTGAATGACGGACTGACTGAGACTAAATGACTGACTGCTTGACTGACTGGCTGAAGGACTAACTGACTGACTGAGTGACTGACTGACTGGACTGACTGACTGAGACTGAATGACTGAGTGCTTGACTGATTGACTGTCAGACTGACTGACTGACTTCGCAAAAGGGAAAAATAAAAAAAAAAAGGAATTATAAAATTAGAAAAAAATATTTGCATTTAAGATTTCCTTTCCGGCCGGGACTCGAACCCAGTACCACGCGCTAGGAACCCAACGGTCTAGCCATTAGGCTATCGGAGCTCTGTCGATGGAAGTCTTAAATATAATAAAAAAAAATGCACCTTGGTAATTATTGATTCAAACACTTTGAAATTTACAGGTCGAATAATTAAACTGACTCAGAATTTTTCTCACTACATAAATAATCAATATTCGCAAAAGAGAAAAATTAAAAAAAAAGAAGAAGAAATTTCAAATTAGAAACTAAAAGTATACATTGAAGATTTTCGTTCAGGCTGGGACTCGAACCCAGGGACACTCGCTTGGAAGCCTAACACTCTAGCCATTAGTCTATGGGAGCTCTGTCGGTGGGAGTTTTAAATATAATAAAAACAAAAAATGCACCTTGGTAATTGTTTATTTAAACACTTTGAAATCTTCGTGTCGAAAAATTAAACTGACTTAGAATTTTCTTCCCTACATAAATAATCAATAATTGCAAAGGAAAGAAATTGAAAAAAAAAATGAATTTTCAAATTAGAAAAGAAATATATACATTGAAGATATTCGCTCCGGCTGGGACTCGAACCCAGGCCACTCGCTTGGAAGACCAGCGGTCTAGCCATTAGGCTATCGGAGTTCTGTCGAGCGGAGTCTTACTGCCTGACTGATACTGCCTGACTGACAGACTGACTCACTGACTGACTGATACTGACTGACTGACTCACTGACTGACCGAGACTGACTGACTAACTGCCTGACTGACTGAGACTGGACTGACTGACTGACTGACTGACTGACTGACTAACTGACTGACTGAGACTGACTGACTAACTGACTGACTGAGACTGACTGACTGACTGCTTGACTCTCTGACTGGCTATTTCACTGACTGACTGAATGACTAAATGACTGACTGACACTGACTGACTGACTGCTTGACTACCTGACTGACTGCTTGACTGACTAACTGACTGGACAGGACTGACCGACTGACTGACTGACAGACTGACTAAATAAGGATGACTGACAGACTGACTGAATAAGGCTGACTGACTGACTGACTGACAGACTGACTGAATAAGGCTGACCGACTGACTGACTGCCTGACTGACTGACTCACTGAATGACTGACTGACTGACTGACCGAGACTGACTGACTGAGACTGGACTGGACTGACTGACTGACTGACTGACTGAGACTGACTGACTGCTTTAGTGACTAACTGACTGCACAGGACTGACCGACTGACTGACTGACTGACTGCCTGACTGACTGACTGACTGAATGACTGACTGACTGAGACTAAATGACTGACTGCTTGACTGACTGGCTGAAGGACTAACTGACTGACTGAGTGACTGACTGACTGGACTGACTGACTGAGACTGAATGACTGAGTGCTTGACTGATTGACTGTCAGACTGACTGACTGACTTCGCAAAAGGGAAAAATAAAAAAAAAGGAATTATAAAATTAGAAAAAAATATTTGCATTTAAGATTTCCTTTCCGGCCGGGACTCGAACCCAGTACCACGCGCTAGGAACCCAACGGTCTAGCCATTAGGCTATCGGAGCTCTGTCGATGGAAGTCTTAAATATAATAAAAAAAAATGCTCCTTGGTAATTATTGATTCAAACACTTTGAAATTTACAGGTCGAATAATTAAACTGACTCAGAATTTTTCTCCCTACATAAATAATCAATATTCGCAAAAGAGAAAAATTAAAAAAAAAAGAAGAAGAAATTTCAAATTAGAAACTAAAAGTATACATTGAAGATTTTCGTTCAGGCTGGGACTCGAACCCAGGGACACTCGCTTGGAAGCCTAACACTCTAGCCATTAGTCTATGGGAGCTCTGTCGGTGGGAGTTTTAAATATAATAAAAACAAAAAATGCACCTCGGTAATTGTTTATTTAAACACTTTGAAATCTTCGGGTCGAAAAATTAAACTGACTCAGAATTTTCTTCCCTACATAAATAATCAATAATTGCAAAGGAAAGAAATTGAAAAAAAAATGAATTTTCAAATTAGAAAAGAAATATATACATTGAAGATATTCGCTCCGGCTGGGACTAGAACCCAGGCCACTCGCTTGGAAGACCAGCGGTCTAGCCATTAGGCTATCGGAGTTCTGTCGAGCGGAGTCTTTTTGCCTGACTGATACTGCCTGACTGACAGACTGACTCACTGACTGACTGATACAGACTGACTGACTCACTGACTGACCGAGACTGACTGACTAACTGCCTGACTGACTGAGACTGGACTGACTGACTGACTGACTGACTGACTGACTAACTGACTGACTGAGACTGACTGACTGCTTGACTCTCTGACTGTTATGACTCGGTAGGCCATTCTAATAATAATTATCCATTTATATGAAATCAATTTAAATAAAACAAGATTGATAATAGATAAGCAAAGAGCTTACCTTCATTTGTTCATCTGTTGTTCACGTTGGGCCTTCTCTCTATAATCATTTTATATTTCCTTTAATTGTGTAGTGTTGTCATTATTACATGCTTTATGTAGTCACTGCTCAATAATTTAACTAATAAAGAAATTAAATACATTTATTAGCTAACGTTACATTACATGTCTACACACTACGGTGGTTCGAGAGAGACTGACTGTTTTACAACATGGACGCGAACGCGGAACAAAAATGAAAAAGTTTTGGTTTGGATTTGAAAGTTCGCGTTTCAGTTTACAGTTTTGGTTTGCGTTTAGCAAGGTTCCTCTTCAGTTCACTTCAAAGATCACTATTGGAACGTCATTTCTAATACCCCTGCTTGATCTCTGAAGTCATTATTTGCAAGTTGTTTCTATGTTTAGTAAAGTCAGGCTTAGGTAAAGGTTTAGTTAAGATATCTGCAGTCATTTCCTTGCCTGGACAATATTCTAAGTCAATTATTCCGGTTTCCTTCAGATGTTTGATGTTCTGGTACTTTATATCAATGTGCTTTGTTTTAGCGTGATACTTGTCACTTTGAATCATTTTTATGCAGGATTGATTGTCTTCCATCATAACTATTGGTAGTTCTTGCGGTAAATCCAAATCTTTTAAAAGACTAATTATCCATATTGTTTCTTGTGCTGCATTAGCTGCTGAAATATATTCTGCCTCAGCAGATGAAAGAGCGACTGAATTTTGTTTCTTGGTGATCCATTGAATAGGAAAGTTACCAAGTTTAAAGAGATTTCCACTGGTAGATTTTCTGTCAGATATGTCTCCAGCCCAGTCTGCATCGGCATAGGTTGTTAAGATTGGATTCATCTCTTTCTTTATAATCAACTTGTATTCTATAGTTGTTTTTAAGTATCTTATAACTCTCTTAACTGCTTCCCAATCCTTCTGTCTGGGTTTTTCATTCCTTCGGCTGAGGATGTTTACAGAGGCAGATATGTCAGGTCTAGTGACTGTTGCTATGTATAACAGTGTTCCTACTGCTTGTCGATATTTTTTATTATCCGGGAGTAAATTCTCTTCATCATTTAGTTTTAGGTAACCCGGTTCCATTGGTGTATCGCAAGGTTTTGCATTTTCAAGATCAAATTTTTCTATTATTTCTTGTATTTTGTTTCTTTGATCTAACATCATGTTTCCCTCTTTTGTTATTTCTATATTTATTCCTAGGTAATGATTTACGAAACCTAAGTTTTTTATCTCAAATTCCTTTTCCAGTTCTTCAATTATGTTACTTATGTCTTTTTCTTCTCCTGCTATCAGTATATCATCTACATATACAATAATGTACACTGTATTATTACTTCTTGAAGATTTAAAAAAACATTTATCAGTGTTACTCTGCACAAAACCTAGTTTTAGTAAGAAATCAGCAATTTTCAAATTCCAAGCTCGGGCAGCTTGTCTCAAACCATATATAGCCTTATTCCAGGGGTCTGGTCAGAGGGATATATGAGTCCATTAACGGACCCTTCACAAAAATCCGATCAACCAAAACGGACCTTTCACAAAATCCCGATCAAACAAAACGGACCTTTCACAAAATCCCGATCAAACAAAACGGACCCTTCACAAAATTCTGATGAACAAGATCGGATCTGAAAGCAAAATAACGCATATTTCTGTGTATAAACCGATAATTTTTGGAACCTTTTTTTTAAGTCAAATTAGAGGGATCAGCTTATACAAAATCGGCTAATTTTGAAAAAAAAAAGAATCGGCACTCTTGCGATGCTCCTGCAAGTGATAAATAATTGCTACTGCCGAATAAATATAATGGTTTGTTTGTTTTTATCACAGCTAATTAGCAGCGGTGCTGTTGTAATTTTTTTTGAAAAGGCATTGGTAAGCACTTTTCTCCGCTCATGATTTAATAAACAATAATATATATCTGCAAAATGAACTTAGAACTGCAAAGGGATAGTAAGGGTGAGGAAAAAATATGATCGCTTCAGATAGGGTTACCAACTTCAAAACTATCACCACTTGAGCGTCTGGCGTTGAACCTTTATAATGACTTGATTAGAAAATATTCTCATCATTTTGTAGGCTTTTCAATATTTGCGTTTTTACGGTGCGGTGCGATGTTTTAATTGTTATTTTTGGGAGAAAATTATATATTTTTTTTATTTTTCGATGCTAACAAAGGATGGACTAACTTTAAAAAACTCTTTTGATTACCGTTTTTTTTTCTTTAGATGTCTACATTTTGAAAAATACAATCTTTTAACATCCGATATGAGAATCATATTTTGTTCTTTTTTCCAAGCTAACTTCGCTTTATTAGGATTCAAATAAATGAAAAGTCTCTTTATTTCTGTTAGAACTCTCATTTCAAGTTTTTTAAAGAAAATTCCATTTTCTGTTATGAGTCAAAAATTAAAATGCTGAATAGATGGTTTATTTTATTTTATTATTATTTTTTTTTTGGGGGGGTGGGTGGTTCAACTGTGTCCCACAGATATTAATGATATGTTATCATAGGACTCTAAAATAATTTTATCAAAAATATTTCTTTTTACAAGCCGTTTTTTATACTTTTGATGCCTTCACTTTGAGAATTGCGATCTCTTTGCATCCGCTATGGGAATCCGATTTTTCGAATTTTTGATGATTTATTACGTTTTTTTTAAGAGGGTAAACAATTGAAATGTCTTTTTTATTTTTGTTAAAATCACGGAATTTATAAGTTTTAAACGAAATTCTGTGCTTTTTAAGAGTGTCTTGGGTCAAAAAGTTGAATGCTGAACCCTATTCTGAATTTTGTTATATTTATTTATATTTTTGTTACAATTATTTTAAATACTGTACGGAAATATATCTTAGTATAATTTAACATAATGCAGAATGGTAGACAAATATTGATACTTGAAAGAGCAATCCCCCCAAACAACCCCCCCCCCCCTCCCCGTCAAATATCAGAACAAAAATCCAGAATGATTTTTCTCGTCATAGAAGAGGAAAACACTCAACTTTAAGTTTAATTGATGCAGTTTGTGCCATCTCTAAATTCTAAAATTTCGTTTTTAACCAAAAAAAATTTTTTTTTTTTTTTGCAAAATTTATTTGATTTTTTCACAAAATTAATTCATTTTTCACAAAATTATTTGATTTTTCACAAAAAACGAACCCTGTGAAAAATCCTGAACAGACCCCTGTATTCAATTTATAAACTTTATTTTCTTCACCTGGTTTTACATACCCTTCCGGCTGACACATGTAAACTTCTTCTTTCAACTCTCCATGAAGAAATGCTGTTTTCACATCTACATGGTTTATTTTCAGATTTTTGTGTATTGCGTTGGTTAGGAAAGTTCTTATTGTGTATGCAACAGTTGGTGCAAAAGTTTGATCAAAATCCTGTCCAAACTACGAGCCGTACGCGAAACTTTTCTATAATTCCTTTAGAGTTGTATTTTGCTTTAAAAACCCACTTGCATCCAATTATTTTCTTCCCTTGGGGAGGATTAACTAATTCCCAAGTGTTATTTTTGTTAATGGATTTTATTTCATCTTCTATAGCTTCAAGCCATTTTGTCTTTTCATATGGGTTTTTAATATCTTCTAACTCTTTCCAGTTTTTCGGTTCTGTTATTTTTTGTATATTTGTAGCATAAGCAAATCTGTCAGGAGGTATTCCTTTATTTTTTTCTTCCTGATCTTCGCGGTTGCTCAGTTGTTTCTTCATCATCTGAATTCTCGTTATCTTCTTGTGTATCAATTTTTATTTCTCCAGAATTTTCCCCTGCTTTTGTACACTTTCCTGCAGCAGTGTTTTCATTATCTTCAAGTAAATCAAGGCTTGAATGATCATTGATTTTCATATTTGAATTTTCATTTTCAATAAATTTTACAGTGCGAGCTTTGATTAAGTTTTTTCCTTCAGCATAAATTCTGTATCCTTTACATCTGTTATCATATCCCACGAAAATACCTTGAATAGCTGTGTCATCTAGCTTTCCTCGCTTAGTTTTATTAATATACGCATGCGCTTTACATCCAAATATTTTTATATTGGATAGATCAGGTTTATTATTTGTCCACAGTTCATAGGGAGTTTTTTCTTTAGCTTTTGTGAGGAGCCGATTTTGAAGGTAGGTGGCTGTGTTTATTGCTTCACCCCAAAATTTCTGAGGTAAATTTGCTTGGGAGAGTAAACACCGAGTCATTTCAACTAAACTCCGGTTTTTTCTCTCTGCTACCCCATTTTGAGAAGAGCAATATGGTACAGTAAATTGATGCTGAATACCTTTTTCTTTTAAGAAATTTTCAATCTCTTGATTTATATATTCTCCACCATTGTCTGATCTTAAAGTTTGTAAATTTCGCCCAAATTTGTTTTTAGTCATAGCGATATATTCCTTTAATTTTGTTAGCACTTCGCTCTTTTTAGATAGTAAGTATCTGATTGTAAAACTACTAAAGTCGTCTATGAAAGAAAGAAAATATATTTTACCTCCAATAGTTGGTGTCTTAAATGGACCTGATAAATCAGAATGAATTAACTCGAGAATTTGCTTTGATTTATGATGTGTTGCTTAGGGTAAGGTGCATCTGTTAATTTTGATTTGATGCAAGTTTCATATGAAAAATTGAGTGCACAATTTTCTAATTCTAATCCCGTTGCAAGTTTCTTTGATGCTAATTCTTTAATTGAATCGTAGTTTTTTGCGTCCTAATCTCTTGTGCCAAAGTTCAATGCAATTTTTCTTATTGCACTGATGAGTTAGGTTAGCAAAACATTCATCTTTAGAATTATCTAAGATTACTTTATAAAGATTTTGCTTTAATTTTCCTTCCAGAAAAGTTTCCCCTTCATATGTTAATTTGCAACGATCCTTTTCAAACGTTACAGTGCAACCATTCAATGTTGCTTTGCTTACTGACATTAAATTAGTTTCAAGATCTGGAATGTATAAAACATCTTTAAGTGTTATGTTACAAGTGTTCCCATCGGAAATCCTCGTTTTAAGTTTGACGCTTCCAATTCCATAGGAGCTTAATGATTCATCATTCGCGACAGTTACCAAGCTGTGATCATTATTCATTTCAGTAAATAAACGCTTGTCATTAAATATATGCGAGCTGCAAGCTGAATCCAATAAAATACTGTACCTCTGGATCTTGTCTGAGGAGAGATAAGCCAGATCCCTACTTGAGGTTTTATATTTTTCTTCTTTTGAAAGTGGGTCATCGGAACTCGCTTCACTATATGCGTTTGATTTCGGAATTCTATTCGTCTCGAAACAGAGCGATGAATTATTTTGGAATTTTTCATTGCTTTTGGTGTTATTTGTCTGATAGTTACTTTGTTTCTTTTTTAAATGCCAGCACTCAAATTTCTCGTGATTTTTCTTGTGACAATATGCACAGAATTTTTTATTCTCACGTTTTGGGTAATTTTTCTTTTTATTTGTATTATTTGCTTTGTAAGCGCATTCATTAATTGAAGCGGAATTTTCAATTCTTTTGTTATATTCGTCTGTTAATTTACCCTGTATAAAATTTGAGTTTAATTCTTCTTCTGGCCGTGCTTCCAATGCTGTAATTAATGTATCATAACTTGGGGGTAAGGAGCATAATAAGAGAGCAGATAAATGGGAATCTTTGATATCTTCACCAATAGCTTTGAGCTTATCAGTGATCTCAAATATGGTTATTCATATAACCACCCTCTTCTAATTTTGTGCTGTATAATTTTCTCAGCAAATATAGTTTGCTTGATAAATTAGATTGTTCGTGGATCTTTTTTAAAGCCTCCCAAGTACTTCGAGCAGTGACTTCATTTTTTACATGAATTATTTGTTTATCATCAATGGATAAATTTATTAACGCCCTTGCTTTTTGATCTTTTTTAGTCCAAGCTTCAGTTAGAGGGTTCGGTAGATTACCGATTATATGGTCATACAAATCTTCTTTAATGAGAAGCATTTC
The DNA here is from genome assembly GCF_026930045.1 of Uloborus diversus. Classification (NCBI taxonomy): domain Eukaryota; kingdom Metazoa; phylum Arthropoda; class Arachnida; order Araneae; family Uloboridae; genus Uloborus; species Uloborus diversus. The sequence continues at coordinate 53,985,239 of NC_072736.1, forward strand.
AGCTTTGAATTTCCACACGGCATAATTGTTTTGATTTAATTTATCAATTGTAAAGCTTTCTTTTGAAGAAGAAGCCATTTTAATTATACCGTTTTTCTGACCTTTATTAGATATGCTTGGATATTATAATAATTCAATTCAAATGCTTTTGCCTTTAAATGAGATCCGAGTGAAAGAGCGCTTCAGTCTCATAATCTGTTATGACTCGGTAGGCAATTCTAATAATAATTATCTATTTATATGAAATCAATTTAAATAAAACAAGATGATAATAGATAAGCAAAGAGCTTACCTTCATTTGTGCATCTATTGTTCACGTTGAGACTTTTCTCTATAATCATTTTATATTTCTTTTAATTGTGTAGTGTTGTCATTGTTACATGCTTTATGTAGTCACTGCTCAATAATTTAACTAATAAAGAAATTAAATACATTTATTAGCTAAAGTTACATCACATATCTACACACTACGGTGGTTCAAGAGAAACTGATTGTTTTACAATACGGACGCGAACGCGGAACAAAAATGAAAAAATTTTGGTTTGGATTTGAAAGTTCGCGTTTCCGTTTACAGTTTTGGTTTGCGTTTAACAAGGTTCCTCTTCAGTTCACTTCATAGATCACTATTGGAACGTCATTTCTAATAATACTAGAGTAAAAATAGTGTTTTGGTTCTGTAGATAACAAAATACTTCATTCTAGTGATGACTAATTGTATAATACGTTTAATGTGTACATATATTGACTTTTATGCACAACATGCATAAAGAAAACATAAATTATTTTCATGTTCGGTTTATAAAGAGGAGCTGGCTATGATAGTCTTTTGGCCAGTCATTAAGAACCTTTCACTGTAATCAGGGTGGCGACAGGAACTGTGAAAAAAAGTTCCCTGACTTTTCCCTGATTTCCCTGATTAAGTTCACCAAATTTCCCTGATTTACGTTACCAATGATAATGGCTTTCTTTCTTTGCTCCACTTGAAATCCATTATATGTTTGTATAAAATGCAGTATTTTAAACGTTTTAAGTTGCATAAAGTTGTTGAACTAAAGATATATTTTAAAAAGATGCTACTTTTTTAATAAAATGGTTAAAAAAACATATCAAGTCAATTTTTTTTTCGGGGAGGGAGGGGGGAACCCTACAAAACAGTATATTAAATTTTTCTACATGGAAATATTATAGAAAATTAAAAAAAAAAAATACTTACTTCCAGATACCACTTAGCATAAGAATTTTAAGAAACTATTAAAATTACTCTTAAAAACACGTGTATTTATGATGAAACTAAAAAGTAATTGAAGTTATTTTGAACTAAGTTTTCAAACAGTATAATCATTGTTGCAAGAATAATAAGTAATAGTGAAAGAATAGAAGTAATGTAGTTATTCTTATATAACTAATTGACATATTTATGCAGAACAGATGAAACCATTTGACATCCATTCATAGGGAGCTTTTCTCTAATCAAACACATAGGTTTCAATGAATGAATACAGCATTTTTTAACAATAAAAAAATAAAGTACACTAACTTAAGTAAGTTACTTAAGTACACAAGTTAACTCTATTTCAAATGTTTTCAGTATGTAACGAAAAAAAAATCTTAGATTGCTTTTGTAACAAACAACTTTGAAATGAAAGAAAGAAAAAGAAAAGAAAGAAAAAAAAGCAATTAGTTAATTTCAAAATATATAAAAGAAGAATACAACTTGGTTATAAAATTAAAGAATCACTTACGTCTGAAGAAAAGAAAACCTTTATAATCTGCGGTAAGTTTTTTTTTTTATTGACGGTTTAATTTTAGCAATTAAATTAAAAACGCGAAGAAGTAATAACTTTTAAGCTTTTATAGTATTAATTCAAAAACCAAAGATTTCTTCTTGAAATCGTGATTACAGTACGCTAAGTAGTTCGAGACAATGGAATAAAGGCAAAGGAGCTAAGGCATTAATGAAGGCTTCCTCTTTGCCTGTATGGCTGTTTATTTTACGTAGCATTGAAAGTGTAAAAGGAAATTTCAAGCTAGGTAAAATAAACAACCTAGCAGACACAGAAGCAATCTTAGGAAGTCATCCTGTGGTTAATAAGTAAGATTCAATACTTTGACGTTGAGGAAAAAATATGCACAAATATGCGACAGTGTATAATCGCACCTCAATAATTTTACTTTTTTTGAACAGATAATTGGCGGAAAATGCGTAGGGAATTAGAGTAATTAATTTTGTAAAGCAAAAAAAAATTTTTTTCTTTATAAAATCAATTTTCCCTGATTTTTTGTTATTTTTTCCAAATTCCCTGATATTTCCCTGACTTTTCCCTGATTAATAAAGTTCCCTGACTTTTCCCTGATCTCCCTGATCTGTCGCCACCCTGGTAATTCTTTGCAGAACATTAACACATCCATGATCACTTGCGTCATTTCCATGATAGAATCTTCTTTCACTAACAAATCAGAAAGATCATTTCTACTGTCTAGGAATGGCTCAAAATTTTCAATGTGAACGTTTTTGGTTGAGCGTCATCGATGTCGGTATCCTTGTTGGTTTTGGCCTCCTTTGTCACTCCTAAAAGCTCTTCTTCCAGTGAGTTCTGAACTGTGTGAGTTTAATAACTTTACTTCTGAAAGAGCTCTGGAACCAATCACATAAGATGTCTCCAGTGGCCCAAGCTTGATTATTAGCAAGCCAAAATGCAGTTGATTAAGAGTAATCTGTAATCTTTAGGAGTTTGGATTTTGAAAGCAGGGAAAATTTTATCTGCTTGCATTGTCACATCCATGTAAAACCGAAACTCATCTGCATGAAATAAAATAAAGGTGTCAAATCTTAAACCTGCATATAATTGAAACTGTGTAAAATAAACCCGTGCAAAACGAGGGTCTACTGTATAGGAAAATTTTCTGTGTATATTTTAATTTAAGTTTAGTTTCATCATGGATTGAGTTGTTTTAAGTTATGGTTCTAGAATCGTGTGCTTGCAAGAAGGCAGAAATGTGAAAAATTAATATTGTATAATCGAGTTAATCACATAAAATAATTTGCCTTTACATGTTGTCGTTTCAGAGCAACGGTAAGATATCTAATCCCAGAAATAACATTAAGTTATCTTAGTATTGCTCTAAGGCGACGATGTATACCTTTGTCTCTTGTCCAAGAATCGGTACATACTTTAGTAATTAGATAATAATGCAAATTAGCAATTTATGTGATGGTAACTCTGCACTAATAAACAAACAAATATTTTTAGAACAAAGTTTAGAAAGAATAGATAGAAATGAAATGAAATAAGAAAATACTGACTGATTTAGATGCAATAAATTTAGATTAAAAAAAAATGTAATGAAGGTGCAGAATCCTGGTTTAATGGTGCACAGGGTTCATACTCTATTTGGATGAAAAAATTCCATGAATTTTCCAGGACTTTTTCATGACTTCATGAAAATTTTCATAACCTTGTTACATGAAGAGAATAGTACTATTTAATATCAAACTTGTATTTTTTTTTTTTTTTTTGGAAATGAGCATTAGCAAAATTTCTATGTGAATGCCACTACCTGATTGAAAAATATCAGTGTACACCTAAAAAACTGAATAACTCTTACCTGTTTTCATCATATTAGTTTAAATCAAGTAAAACTACAGTGAATGATGCTTAAATGTCGACTATTTTTTTATAAACAGGCAGAATGATAATAATTGGGGAAAAGGTTGAATGAATCATTACTAAGTTTCAATAAATTTGCTTCAAAAGTTGTCTTTTAGTGTGAACTTGACAATTTTTTGGTTCTTTAAAATAAAGCCACATTCTTTAGTAAATTCATGTTTCTAAACCAGATATTTATTTAAAAAAATAAAAATAAAAACATTTCATAGTAAGTAAATCTTCTGATTTAAATGTACTTGTTTACTTATTTGTACATTTTCAAATGCATATAAATAAATATGTTCAGAAATTCCAGAACATGTTTGAATAATGACACTGAATGTACCAGTGGGTCGCATGGATTAGTTTTGCGGGACATATATTGGGCATTACTGTTTTTGAGCATTAGAATTCCCCTATTTCTGTATTCTATCGCATGACTAAAGATTGTCCAAAACCTTCAACAAATTGAGATAAACTCTGATAAACTTTAAAATAAAGATTTAGGAGTGATGGAAACGAACTTGGATGCAATGTTTTTTGAGATCGTTCAATTTTCCAGTTTAAATAGCTTTCATGGTGCAATACTAAATCACTCAAGATTTCTAATACTCCTTTTAGTTACTGTTACTTTTTCCCAGAACATTTTTCCATGACTGAAAAAAATTTTCCATGACTTAGACTGAAAATTTCAATTTTCCATGACTTTTCCAGGTCTGAAATTTGCTTATTTTTTTTCCATGACTTTCCAGGATTTCCATGACCCGTACGAACCCTGGGTGCAATGAATTGTTGAAATTGCTCTGTCCTTTTCCAAATTGTAATGGTTGATTCCTGGATAACTACAAAAGGCAATACTGCGAATTATCTTTAACAATAAAAATTAATTTCCAAACTTACATAATTTCTCCTCTGCATTATCAAAAGTCTGACAACCTTTTCGAGACCATTAATAACAAAATAACCACCAAATTCCTATTGGGAGAAAAATGTGCTAATTAACAGATTTAAAACACAAAACAAAATTCATGTAAATAGAACTGTCAAGCAACACTAAACACTTAAATATTTATTTAGTTAATCATGACACATATATTTAAACAAATCAGCAAAACTATTATTACTCACACTTTCCTCTTCACCAACAGCAACAAGTTGACTTGGCGTGAGATTGTTCAAATTGCATGCCCGTGACTAAAAATATAAATTTTGGTAAAGTTTTCACTATTAAAAATGTAGTTCAAGTTAAAACATTGATAAATCTGATTTAACTTTATTTCCATCCCATTTTAATCACTTTACTGATAAAACTTATAATATGAAATTACCAATTGAAAGCTACTAGTTACAGGGGAGACTGAGTTTATGGGAAAATATCTGAAAGTTATTTAAGAGAAAATTGGGAGTGGAGGGGGCGGGGGATTTTTTACACTAAGATCATTAATACTTAAATGAACATAGTTTTATACAGACATAAATTATTTTTAATAATCATACAAGACACATTTCTTGTGTTCAAATATTTTCAAAAATCAAAATATTGTGTGTACGTTCAATTAAATTGTCAGTGAGTAAAAAAGTTACCTATGAGCTAGTATTACACTAGCTATCTCAAAAAAAAAAAAAAAAAACATTTTAAGGGGAAATCAAAAAGCTTACTGCAGATTTTCAGCTTGTTCTTTGCAAATATTTTGAAAGGAAAGACAATTTAACTGGGAGCAATACATAAATCTAATCCATATAACACGAACTTTAAAAGTTTCACATGTTTGTTATTGCAGAAGTGAAATATTAACTCGAGATATTATGCATACGTGAAAAATTTAACATAATTGGAACAAAAATAAAATTTAGCCAGCATTTCAGCGTTTTAACTTTTTAACATTTGACACTCTCAAAGAATGAAATTTCACTTCACAAGAGCATGGAATTTCAAAATTTTTCAGTTAAATGATTTTAATAAAAAAAATTAGAATTATTTATTACCTTCTTAACAAAACATAATAATCATTAAAAATGCGAAAAATTCAATTCCTACAAGGGATGCAAAACAATCCAATTTTCAGAATGAAGGCATCTGAAGTATTGAAATAGCATATAAAAGAAATTTACAGTAAAATAATTTTAGAATTACATTTTAAAGGCATACTATGAACATATTATTATGTATTGACATAAATGAAACAAGAAAAAAAAATTGATTCATTTTCACTCATTTCATAAAACACAATTGCTTGAAAAAAATTGAATTTATGATTTCCATAAAAATAAAAAGAATTTTCAGGTATTTCTCTCAAAACAAAGCATAGTAAGCATTAAAAACTAGTAAAATTTGATTCTCATACTGAATTTAAAGTTGCATTTTTTAAATGAAGGCACAAAAATTATTAAAAAAATGGCAAATAAAAGAATTATTCAAGTAAAATAATTTTAGGAGTGGACTTCAACAGGTGTACAAAATGAATATTAATAACAATTACTCACATATTAGCTAAAAATTTGGGGTAAGAAAAAAAATTGAGAGAATGAGAGAAAAGAATAATATGAAAACACCGGATTTCCAGCAACAAACAGACAGACAGAAGAATGCATTAATAAACAGAAAAATGCTGGAATTACAGTGCATAACCAGAACACAAACACTCTTGGTGATACTTAACTGTCCCTCTAAGTGATTTATAGTTAATGTTAAAGCAAGGCAAAAAAAAAAAAAAAAAAAAACTCATTTTAGATTATAAGACAAATTAAACTCAGTAAATGAAAATAAACCAAAAAAAAAAATTAATTTGAATTTTGACATCTTGAATTCAAATTATGTTTTTCGCAATCACGAGTGTGTGTGTGGGGGGGGGGATATGTGTGTTTGTGTGTATGGGGTGTGTGTGTAGGCATGTGTGTTTGTGTCTGTGTGCAGGCATGAAAGTGTGGGTAGTTTTGTGTGTGTGTGTGTGTGTAGGTATTTGTGTGTGTATATGTGTAAGTGTCTGTATGTATGTGTGTTTGTGTGTAGTTGTGTATGTATGCGCGTGTGTGTAGCACATGGATGCAACCTGGAGACGGCTTTGGCTATAGGAGCAGCAGCGTGAGGAGCCCGCCTGTCCACAGTGATGGTGCAGAGGGTGGCGGTGGGAAAAATCAAAGGACCTCAAAAACAGTCAAATGAAAGCAATAAGCAATCATGATTGCTCAATAAACTTTTAAAAAAAAACTTAATTTAATTAAAATATTTTCCTGTTGTGGGAGAAAAAATCACCTAAATGTGGCATCAGTCAAATATTAAGAAGTTGTCTGCCTTTTTGCTTTTCGGAATTAACTTTAAATTTAGAATCTTCACTTTTATTGGTAGTCCTTGTTTGATTAATAGTCATATGCGTTTCATAATTAGACTTGTAGGCATGAATTGTTTATTTTTTCTTAATTAAATTATTTTGAACATTTTTCTCATTGCTTGCATTAAATTAGACAACAGATAATAAAACAGAAACAACAAATAATGTAATGCATACAAATCAATCCAACTGATTCGGAAATGAAAGATATGATGGGCAATTTAGAGGCTTTAATGGGGAACAAATTAAATTATTAAAATGAGACCGGAGGGGGGGAGGAGGTAAATTTAAGGAAGGAAGAATATGTAATGAAATAACATAGTATTAGGAAAGAATGGTTTTTAGATCATTGCACCTTAATTTGAAGGGAACTAACAAGTACCCTACCCAAGTGTGAATCACCAATTGGAATAAAATTTTGCACATTGATAGAACACTTAAAAATATCGAACCCCCCTTTTTTTATCAGCAGCAAACATTTAATGGGGTGAAATTTACCCCTAAATATTGGGTAGTATGGAATTAGATGGCACAATATTTTCTTTCATTTTAAATTTTAATTACAAAAATTAAAATAATAATTTTCAATTCGGGGGGAAAAAAACAAACTAAAGTTGATGTGTTTCAGGATTTTTCTGAAAAGAGGAGGTGGTACATCCCTTGTAATCTTATCCATCGCGCAATTAGTTCCTTTGAGCAATTCCATATCAGAAAAATCACCTTCTAGACCTCACCATTTCCGATTTCAATAAAATGTAGTATGAAGGACACATATGACAAGTTAAGTAAACCTGTCAATTTTTAGATTTCTATTTCGAAAATTATTCAAAATATAGGACTGTAAAAGAACATGAAATGTGAGAAGAAAATTAAAAATGTGTTCTTCAGGGCTAGAAAAATCTTAAAACTTTTACATGCATTATTGGGTATGTTTGTCTAAAATACATGCCTGATTAGAATTTTTAGATGCCCAAGTTTCTTTATTGTATATTAATAAAAACATTCAAATTTGTCGTATAGCCCTAAACAGACCAAAAAAAAAAAAAAAAATCAATTCAACAGCTTTATACCAGAATCAAGAACTATTTTAATATAAATTATAAAAAAGTAGTGCTTAATAAGCAGTCTTTAAAATTTACAACAGGTAAAATATATAAAGGGGAAGATCATTTCCACACAAACCAGAGACAGTCAACTCTCTTTTTCTACTCTACTTAAGGCAATCCTTGTTGCAGTAAAAGAAAACAAGCAAGTTCCCTTTACACTCGACTTGAGGCAGATTGCCGAAAACTCCTAATGATTTTATATTAGTTCCAAATATGATTTTAGCGGTAGCGTTTGAAATAAATTTTGAGCTCCGGTAAAGATATGGTCATTTTTCAGTAAAATACGAAATAATAAAGTTTTAGGAAGAAATATTTGAATAAAAAATTCCATGCCCAGCCGGGCACGTAAGAGTAAAAGATTCATGCCCTATCAGAATTTTTGCGTGCCCTGGGCATGTCGGGCAACATAACTTTCGAGCCTTGGTGTTCTTACAAATGACTGTAACTTCTCTCCTATTTATAATGGAATAAAGATTCAAAAAATACTGTAAAGCTAAAAATTAGAGCTTTCTATTGATACATACCGTGAACTTATTACAATAGATTTAAGTTTTCAGGTCATTCACTGTGACGGGGTAATAGTGCGAAGGATAGTTTACTCCTATTAATAGTATTTTCAGAAAAATCCTGAAACATGTCAACTTCAGTTTGTTTAGTTTTTTCAAATTGTCAATCAGTTTTTGAATTTAAATTAAAATTTAAAGTAAAAGAATATATTGTAACCTCCAATTACCAATTATACATAGTATAGGGGTAAATTTTACCCCATTAAAGGTGTTTGTTGCCAATAAAAAAAAACATGGGTTCAATATTTTTAAGTATTCTATCAATGTGCAAAGTTTTATTCCAATCGGTGATTGGAACTTGGGTAGGGTTACTTGTAAGTGAACAATCCAAGATTAGATATGATATTCTGTAAAATTTATAGTCAACTTTTTTTAAAAAAAGGTGAATGACAATTTTTTTTTTGCTTCAAAAAGGGAAAAAATAGAAAGAACAAAATATTGAAGTAATTTGATACAGTAGAATACACATAAAAAAGAAGAAAAAAACCTCAGAAACTAAAAGGAGTAAAAGGAACTGTTATTGCTTATAGAAGTAACTAATGATCCACTCTCAAAAAGCATACCTTAACCATAATTGGAATTTCACCAACAGGTTTTTCTATGATTTCTTGAACAACACCATTTAAAGTCCATGAAAGTGATACTTGAAACCCTCCTTTGTAGGAAACATGTCGACCACGACACTTAAATAAAATAATGTTGGTATCAAAAAATTAAGTAATGGTATCATCAAAGTACTTAATACCATAATGATATCAATAAATTAAGAAAACAAAACCTGTGAACAATGGCCTTTAATGCGTACACTAATTTTTAATCATTTTTCAGAGGCAGATATTTAATACAAAATAATTTTAATTTTACAAAATATATTCTGATAAACATATTTCTGACAGTAAGAAATTATAACACAAGTTATAAAAACATAAAAGAGAAAAATTAAACTAAAACGTTTTGACTTCAAAGTTCGTTCTTACTTCTTAATATTTTAGTTTATTAAATATTTGTTAACAAAATTACAACAGCAAAGGTTTTTTTGATGGATAAAGCAAACCACAAGATTTTCATGAGAGCAATAAATTTAAATTTCATTCATAAATTTTAAAGCAACAAGCAATTCGAATTACTCAAAGATATTTTGGGGAAAAAACTTAAATTTCAATTTTAAATTGAAATTACAAATAACTATTGTCCTTCTGATTAGCCTTTTTTACCTTAATGATTAACTGATAGCAATATCAGTCATGATGAGTATTCAAATTTTGTGAATACTTTAGCATTTTTAGTACATTAATTTTAATTTTAGATGATAATCAATGAAGTACTAACTAATCAACTGATTCATTAATCAAAGTTACAGAAAACATTACAACTTTATAAATGTCACTCTCAATATTTCTAAAAAAATAATGACATGTTTTACCAAGTTTTGCAGTTTAACAAAAATACATTTCTCGGAAACTTTTAAACTTGGGAAAAGTTTAAAAGTTTTTGATGCAAACTAATACTGTTTTGGAGATTTACCCACATATGTGGGTATAGTTTTAGTTGTTTCTCAATGCACTATAAGATACACCTAGTGGCATACACAGCACCCCTGCAACTCCCACGGCTCAGACGGGAGGGGGGGGGGACGCAAGAGGTATGAGGGCGAACGCTCTGAAAAAATAGCACTATATTAAAAGAATTTTTAAAAAATCTTATGGGGAGGGGGGGGAGTGCGTACTGGTAAATCTTGCGAGGGGAGGGGTGTATCGAAGGCTATGTATGCTACTGAACTTTTTCAGATGGATACCCCACTTATTCCACACTGAAAAAAATAACGATGGTATGGTCTGCGCACGTGTTGGCCGAGAGACCAACTGATGTGGAATGATGGGTCCGGTAGAAACCCCCCTAAAATGGAAACTCATTTTAAATTAAATAACAATTTATTCAAACAAGTAAAAGTGTAAATAGGAAAAACAAACATTCAACATTTATAAAATCATTAGATCTCCATATAAACAATTTATAAATCTCCATATAAACAATTTAAACAACATTCCTCCACCCAACAAAAATCACCAAGAAATATCATAAGACTTCGTTTTCATTTTAAAATACAAGTTTCTAAAATGCCCTTCATTTAAACAAATCAACCCTGAAAACAATCCCACAACATTGGTACTTTCCAGGAAAAACTATTTGAAATGTTCATACCAGTGAGTCCACATTTAAAACTTGGCAAACAAAAACACAAAGGCTACGTCCACCTTTAAGATGTACTGATGAGTTGAAAAACATCTGCTCGTTCCACTTGTGGACAGCAGACCAAATCAAAATCCATGGTCATTCAATTTCAGGCACACCCATGTCACAGAAGAGGTCGCTTCACTGTATGCAGCACAGGAAATTATTTGCCCAACTTCCAGGCACAGCAGGAAATATCCAGTAGTAGAGGACACCAAGTCTATGAGAGGATACTTGACACCTCACACTATACCGAATTTCGTACAGTGTGATTGGCTCCGAACTTGATATGAGCCATATCAAACCATCTGGCCCCATTAAGCCTAGCTCAAAAAGAGCACATGCAAGGAGTAATTTGTAACATCCTATTTACTCCACGTAACTCATCCCACGGTTCATCAACATCAAGAAGGAGTAAAAGGTGGACAGAGTAAAGCTTTCAAATCTTGAAGCAATAATCTGAAGCCACGTCCTATAGTTTAAAGTAAAGAAAGATACCAGGTTTGTTTCACTTGTGTTATTTAAAACAAGTCACTCATTCTTCGTAGTTGAACCATGTGACTTGGGATCCTTGCCTCTGTGCTCCCTAAGCAAACCATTGGACTTGCCCCATCCTGTTACTAATTCCTGCTCTGAGGTCATGAATCATGCATGAGAATTTTAAATGAATTGTTGGATTTTGGTTATAAACAGGTACAATGAATATGAATGATCCATAAATTAGTGCAATTAAAAATATATAAATATCATCCCCTCAGAGTAACAGTTGGATATCTTATGTTATTTCCGGGATTAGATGTCTTAGTATTGCTCTGAGGTGACGATATATAATGTAGACATTGAGGATCTGTCATTATCATCATAGATTTCATTGGATAATGAAGAACATTCTGATTCACTTATTTCTCAGATGTTTTTAATATATATGAGATAACTCACCTATAACTGTTTTAGAAAAACAAAGAATAGAAAGAAAAAGAAAAAAGAAAGGGGCAACAAATGCTATAAACTGAAATGTGAATGAGCTAATCGAATTCCACGCACACTCACACAACTTAAACCAAACTTAAGCCAAGAACAGTTTCAAAATTTGATTGAACTTATTGTAGAGACAAAAAAAAAGGCTTTTTTCCCCTACCTCTGAAGGATATACTCTGTTAGTCTTCGCAACTGTACCACGCTTGATTGCAGGCGGATCTATCCAGCACCTCTGAAAAAAACATTTTTGAAAAAAAAAAATTAGCACAACAAATCAAATGCAAACATATTTACTTCAAAATTAAACTTTAACGAAATATTTAACATTGTGCCAAGTTAACAATTAGTATGTAGAATCACTGCACATGTTAATATTTGTAATATTATTGTGTTTTTTAAATTTTTATTTTGTCATGTAGAATTGCTGTTTAAAATTGATATATAAATTTTATATGTATATACACAGTCAATTTGCAATATCTTGAAGTCCAATAACTCGAATATTACCACAACTCAAAGTTTTTATCAAGTCCCGATCCCTTTATCTTTGATCCAATGCTAATTATTCTTAATATCTCAAAGTTAACTTCCTTTAACTCGAAGTTTTCTCAAAGACGACTCAAAATTTATTTCGAAAGAACAAAAAAAAAAAAAAAAAAAGAAAGAAAGAAAGGAACAAGTGACTATGAGAGAAAAATTAATTCACCTTTACTTGCAATTCCTGCACAATAGACCTCTAAAGCAAGAAGAGCACCTGTTGAGCCAATGTGCGATAAAAGAGTTGCACGTGCGGAAATGAGTTGGCTTTTTTTCTTTTGTAGTACTGTACTGTTTACACTTTGAAATTTTGCTGGATTACGAATTTGCTTTTGAGCCATCATTGGGTTAAAAGCAAATTAGGTTGTCATAAGCCATCAGGTTGTCATTGTCAAGACTAACCTAAGTTAAGATGCGTCCCCTTCATTCTTCAGTTCGATCATTTGCTGATAATCTCCTGAGAGACAGAGTGAGTTTTCTTACTATTAAAGATGTCTAAGCAAGTATACCCTGTCCATGATATATTTAAAAAAGAAGAAAAACTTCTAAGCGGTAGAATCCATGAATCTGAATTTGAAACGAATGAAGATGTAGCACCAGCTCTATTCAAGTGGTTCCAGCAGTATCGAAATTAAAACTAAGCTTTTGATTTTTTTTCTCTCAATATTTGTGATTAAACTGAGCATATTGCGCTTAAAAACTTTTAAATTCTGTAATTTTGTCTGTTATGTAAACATATAAATTAAAATATTCGATGCTTTGTAATATTAAAATATTGAAAATCAAAACAAGAGATAAGTTGAAGTTTTTCATCGGTCCCTTTAGATTTGAGTTATTGCTAATTGACTGTGTATATATATATATATATATATATATATATATATAATAACTTATTATCTGGTCTTGTTCTGGTGCTTATTAACATGACGTATCTTATAAATAATTAAATGATAAATTCTATCTTCATGAGCCTACAGCTTCCTAAGTACAAACCCTCAAAAGATCTTAAATAGCAAAGAAAAGTCGCGAGCAAAAATACCCGATGTTACCTGCAACAGTAATAAATAGGAGATACAATAGCTACTTTAATTTGTTTTCTTTATCGACTAGCAGAATGCAAAAAACACCACTTTGACATGATCAAAAATCGAACTAAATCCTTACCCAATACACTCGAATAGTAACAAGTATAAAGAACAAAATAATAATCATTCAAGGACGAAAGCACAACATTTGAGCATACAAATTTGAAGAATCTCCAAAATATGTAATTTTTTTCGCTTCCGGGTCCAAGCCTGAAAGGAGCCCAATATTTCTAAAACTAAGGGGGAAATATAGGGGTAAACAATATGGAGGAGGCAGAAAAGTTATTTGTGACGGGCCCCCAAATTTCTGTGCGCCCTTGGTGGAAGCAGCATACCCTAAACGAAACCTCACAGGTTTCGGAACATTTCTTCCAAACACAGTAAATACTCAACTACAAAAACTTAATCACAGTACCGTTGAGAGCCTAGGTGAACCACTTGTCACATTGGCTGCTGGGTCCCCCTCCTCCCCAAAACTTATAAAACTTTTACTATTTTGACTCTTAACACCCCCCCCCCCCCCCCTCCAAGGGCCGTGTCCCTAATTTCCTGCTGAACTGACATAGCCTCTCTACTGCCCTGCTTACTCAAAATAAGAATATTTATAAGATTTTTTTTTCTTTGACATGATCTCAATTTGGAAATATTTGTCTAATATTAGCTTGAATTCAAGCGAAAAAACACTTACCCTAAATTGTACTTTTATTTGATCACCGTTGGCTAGACCAATTTCAAGAGGAGGAATATTCTAGAAATACAAAAGTAAAAACATTGGTATAATATAAAAAAAAGGCCACAATAATAAATTTTTCCATTAACGCATCAACTCATTACAAATAAAATAGTTAAGTGGTCCTTTCATTTGAAAAATAAGAAGGAGTTCAATTTAAAAAATTATCAAAATGCATTTGCTGATTTAAATCTTAAATTCTACATTATTTTCTTGAATGCTTAGGGGAAATGTTATTAAGTTAAATGATATACCATCAAATTAACACCAAACATTAAATTTAAAAACAAAAAATAAGCCACAAAGCATGAACATTTGGAGCAATTTGGGAGACTGATTATTACTCCTTTGAGTGCCATGTCCGAAAAAATTTGTTTTCAACTACCAATATTTTTATCTACAGATGAAACAACCAATGCCACTTATAATTCAAGTATCATTAAAAGTTTTAAATTACATGTGCATTATTCCTAATACTACATGAGACAAAAGCTTTGAAGCATTCAAAATTTTGCCGGATTTAGGCACGAGTCAGAAGGAAGCAAAAAAGACAACTAGGTTAATTGACGGTTTTCTCATTGATTTTTCTTGTTCCAAGATACAGAAATAGGCTTATAATAGCATTAAAAGAAAAATTAGAGATCAAAAGTTAAAGCCATTAAGTATCTAATTACATTAATAATGTAATTAGATACTTAATGGCTCTAATTACATTAATAATGTAATTAGATACTTAATGGCTTTTAGAAAAAAGTACAACTATTTTGATTTTTTTCCTCCCAAATCTAAATGCAAAGTTTTTTATAATTCAGCATTATACAAATAAGAGAAAAAATATTTTTATTTACTTGAATCATGTGATTTAAGCCTTCGTCCAGCATATAGTTGAATGATTGTACATGGGCTCGACTGAAATCTTGAATGGCCTGAAAATTACAAAACATAACACTTTGACAAAGAAAGGTTTTGATCTACAAAAACACATCTTAATACAATTGGTTACCCATTTTATTTATTTATTTTTTAGGTTATCTATTTACCTGAGAAATCTATTACATGATAGTACTTAGTTCAAACTTCAGTAATTTTTTTAACTTTCATTTTAATTAAACTTATCACATTGAAAAAAAACGTTTGCTAACCAATAACAAAAACCAGGGGTCTGGCCAGAGCATATTTGGGTCCGTTAACGGATCCTTCACAAAAATCCGATCAACCAAAACGGACCTTTCACAAAAATCCGATCAACCAAAACGGACCTTTCACAAAAATCCGATCAACCAAAACGGACCTTTCACAAAATCCTGATCAACCAAAACGGACCCTTCACAAAATTCTGATAAGCAAAAACGGATCTTTCAAATTGTTTATTGAAAGAGCAAATCTCAATTAAAATAATACAGCATATTTCCTGTATAAAAACGATAGTGTTTGGAAACTTTTTTAAAGCTAAATTAGAGGAATCAACTAGTCAAAATCAGCTAATTTTGCAAGAGGAAAAAAAAAAAAAAAAAAATCCACACCCTTGCGATGCTCTTGCAAGCCATAAATAATTACTAAGGCCAAATAAATATAATGCCTGTTGTTGGTTTCTTTGAAAGAAATTAACAGCTGAAAGTCAGAAAGGCTTGTTTGCAGCATCAACACTCTCTGAATAGGCGAAGTAAGCACTTTTCTCCCCACTCATGATTTAATAATCAATAATATACATCGAAATGAACTTAGAACTGCAAAGGATAGTGGGGGGGGGGGGGGGATGTGATCGCTTCTGATAGGGTTGCCAAGTTCAAACGGTGGTGCGATGTTAAACTGTTCTTTTGGGAGAAAGTTATATGGGTTTGGTTTTTCAATGCTAAAAAGGGAATAAACTCTTTTATGTACCGTTTTTTTTTTCTTTTTCTATAGGTGCCTACATTTTGAAAAACGCAATTTTTTCACATCCAATATGAGAATCATATTTTTTTTTTTTTTTCCGAGCTAACTTCGCTTGATTAGGATGCAAATAAATGAAAAGTCTCTTTATTTTTGTAACAAATCTTATTTCAAGTTTTTAAAGCGGAATTCCATTTTCTTTTATAAGTCAATAATTTAAAATGCTGAATCGATGGCTTGTTTATTTTATTTATTTATTTTTTTTTCTTTTTGCTTCAAACTGTGTCCAGATATTAATGATATGTTTATTATTGGACTCTAAAATGCAATTCTAAAATAATTTTATCAAAAATATTAATTTTACAAACCCTTTTTATACTTTTGATGCCTTCACTTTGAGGATTGCAATCTCTTTGCATCCGCTATGGGAATCTGTTTTTTCAAACTTTCGATGTTTAGTTACGCTTAGTTAAGAGGTAAACAAATAAAATATTTTTTTTATTTTTTGTAAAAATCACGGAGTTTATAAGTTTTAAAGGAAACTGCTCTTAAACTGTTTTGGGTTAATAAAAAGTTAAATGTTGAACCTCTGCCTGAATTTCTTTTTCTTGCAGTTATTTTAAATACCATACAAGTGATATTTCTAGTATAATTTGTAACTGTAAAATGGTAGTTAAATATTGGATACTTGAGGGGTGCCCATCTCCCAATGAGCGATGCCTGCCCCCCCCCCCCCCCGCTCCTCAAATACTAGAAAAACACTCAAGAATGATATTCTCAACAGAAAAGAAGGAAAAATACTCAACTTTAAGTGTCAATGATGCAGTTTCCACCATCTCAAGAGTCTAAACTTGCGTTTTTACAAAAAAAAAAAAAAAAAAAAATTTCAAAATTATTTGATTTTTCACAAAATTAATTGATTTTTCACAAAATTAATTGATTTTTTCACAAAATTATTTGATTTTTCACAAAAAACGGACCTTGTGAAAAAATCCTGGACAGACCCCTGAAAACTGTACCTCAGAGACAAAAAAATTCTATCTAAAAATACAGATCTAAGATCAGACATAAATCAAAAAATAAATAAGCAAATTCAATAAATATTTAAAACAAAATTTTTTACAGTGAATGATTATGAAATGGGGCAATTTATGTCTGTTAGTCTTACCCCTAGTCCTTGAAATAACTTTGATGTAGTATGCAAATTACTATAAACATTGCTAGCTTTTTTCTTTTAAATTTACGCATATTAATTGTTTAGACAAAGTTACAGGCTACTTTTTGTTAAAATGACTTTTTTCTTTTCATTTGAGTAACAATTTTCAAATATTATGTATAATTTTAATCTGATTGTAGCACATATATATGTTTTCTATAAGAATTGGTGATTGAAGCAGTATAATTCCTATTTTATTCAAACATGAGGGACATATTTAGGAGTCAAAAAGGCACAGCCCCCCCCCCCCCCCAAATAATCTTAGGATTACTCATTGTACATAGGGATTTTAATATTTTTAAGCTTAAATTTGGAGAGTTCTTACAAAATTTGATTTGAACCTCTAACAAAATATATTCCTTTTCCCCCCTAGACAAACATACATGCTGCAACTGGTCTCACATCAATACTTTTTATCACACCTTACTTTTTAGCAAGGTGCATTGACTTTTTTAGCCATAACTATTGAATTTACTGTTTGATCAACACATTATTATATTTTGCGCTTATACAACTATCATACAAATACAAATTAAAATAATGTGCTAATCAAACAGTAAATTAAAAAAGTTATGGCAAAAAAAAGGTCATGTTACTCTACAGTAGTCCAAAATGTTGTGAAATGGCCCAACTACTAATTAAAATCTTCAATTTTCAAGTGTATAGCTAATCCAAATATTACTTCTGCCAATGTTAAGCACAAAAGTGGTACCTGCAGCCAAGCCCAAACTGAGATATTGCATTCTAAAGTTTTGGGCCTCCACGTTATTGATTCAAATGTGGCTTTTTCAGAATTTTTTTAAAAATATTTCTCATTTTCGAATGACCATAAAACATAAATAAACTTGCCAAAGAGAAAAAAAAAATATTTACATAATATTGAATCTTCTTTGAACGGCAAAGATTCATAAATGATGGAGGAAAAACAATTTCTTTTTCATCAACTCATACATTGCTTGAATTCAGTACGAATTGTTAAAAACTTTGATTAAATTCTTTAACTACCCACTTAACAAGCACCGAATAAAAATTTTTCATTCACTTTAATGTATTTAATTTCATCAGTTTTAAACAGAAGTTTCTATTAAATGTAAAGAGAATTTGTAAATGTTTTAATCATCATATCACAATTTTCTCTTATTGTGCCTCTTTAGGAATTTAAGGCAGAATATCGGTAACTGGAACAAGAAATTTTCATTATAATACGGAAATTTTTGAGTTATGAAAAATCTTTTGAAATTATTACCATTGTTACAAAAATTATGAAAAATCAGCTTTCCCCCCACATCCTATTGAGGCCCCGAATATTAAAATAAAGCAACATTATTGGAACAGTATTACTGACTGCTATACTGCGTAATAACTAACAGTTTATAGATTGTAAGGAAAAAAAACTAACAAGAAGTGTAAATATTGCAAATTACTTTATACTGTGCTTTTTTAGGATTGCCATATGATTCAGTTTGCACACTTCGAAGAGAGGGTTTATCAGGCTTGGATTCTACTATTTCTATTTGCGTTTTTTTCAGGTCCGTATACGGATCCATAGCTATCAACTGCTAAAGTAAAGAAATAATTTATAATTTCAAGCAAAAGCAATAACCGGCTTTGAATTCCCAGACATTAGGCCGCGTTCAAATTTTGTTTACGCATGCCGCCGGTCCGGTCCATGTGCTTTTATTTGTTGAATACATTAAAGTTGAAGTTCCAGTTTTTAAAAAATGAAACATAAGTTGCAAAACCATGAATAATAAGCTAAATTCTTTTGAAATTGGATATGACTTTTCCAACTGATTTACAGACTGCTAAAAAAAACATTATTTCGGGACTCCAAAAAAAAAAGTTATTTAAAAAAAAATGGAAAGATTGCACTGATGTGAAAGTGAAAATCTGTTTACCAGTTGTAAACAAAACCATGGCAACCAAAAATGCATGCGTGTGTACTTGTAGGATGAAAAGTATTTAAAATTTTGTATGTTTACAAGAATTTTAACTAATATGAATAAACTTTCAATATTTTTGTATAAAAATTCGAGAACTGTGTGCAGCAGGATTGAATGATCGCTGCATTTTATGTTCTCTCAGTTAATGCAACTGAATTTTACTTCATGAGATCGTTTTATTTTAAGGGAGAAAGGCTAGTTATGTTTGGTGGTAATCAGCCTAGTTTTTCAAGACTTAAGTTTATTAGTTAAGTATGGATCTTTGTTTTGAAGAGGAACTTGAATGTCTAATGTCAAGCTATGACGAAAAGGAATTTTCTTACTGTAGAGATGGTAAACGTTTTATATGTTACTTTGTCACCAATATATTGGTTGAAGGGTCATTTCACAAAATTTTGTCAAAATTTAAAGTTTGCAACATGATACTTTTTTGCCTGGAACTATTTACTTTAATGTTTGATATGTACATCATTTTATTTTGAGTTAGTCCTACCAGCACACAAACTAAAAATAAACAATGCTAATCAAAAAAAAAAAAAAAAGTTGTGGCAAAAAAAGTCGTGTTGCAGATTCTAATTTTGGAAAAAAAAATACTGTAAAATGATTCTGAACCAAAAACAAGTGAAAAAAAAAACATAAATTGTTAATGTTAAAATATTTTCATACTATCTGTTTTTATATAGTTTCTTTTTGGAAAGGAGCCAATCATTTAAGTTTCTTCAAAAATCCCAGGGCAGAGCAAAGTGTCTGTGCCCAATCAGACCCGGTCTTGGAGTAGGCGGCCGCTAGGGCGGCAAATTTTGAAACTGGAACATTTTTTTTAAAAGTGAAAATATATGTTAAGTCAACGCTATGAGATTCACTGCTTTAATGCTCTAGTGCTTGCATATGCAAAACATAGTTTGGAATTTAACAGGAAATATAATTTAATTTTAGAGGCAGCAAATTGCGTGATGTAAAGTCTTTTGAAAATATTAATATCTGTTTTAGTGCCATAAAATGCACTACTTTAATGTTAAAAAAGATAATTTAAAGTGTGTACCAGTGCTTAGGTATACAAAACTCAGTTTGGAATTTAACTAGAAACTCACTTTAATTTTAAACACTTTACTATTATTTTTATTATATTATATTATATATAATATATTGTTATTTATATTATTATTATTTTAATTTAATGTATGTGTTTGGGAGGAGGAGGGGGGCACTTGTCAGTACCACCTAGTGCGGCAAAACTATTAAAGCTGGCCCTGTATGCAATGCAAATTTTATCGATTTTCTTGGATTTCTCCGAGACCCTTCATCAGACCCAGACCAAATTACCATGGGACCATCTGGGAAATATATCACACAAAAAAAGAATTTCTCAAATTGGTCCAGGCGTTTTCAAGTAATCGGAGAACAACATACATAAAAAGCCTCCGACAAATTCTTAACCTATTTTTTGAAGTCGGTTAAAAATAGTAAGCACTTTTCATAATGCACTCAAATGGACAAAATAACTTTTGTTGGTTTGAAAGGACAGTGTAAGTATTCCTGTAGTTTTCAATTGTTCCAAGAAAATGATATCACAAATGAAGAAAAGTGCGGCTCAAGTCATTTCAAACTTTTCTGTTAAGAAAAATATGCATGTTCCAATGCTCAAATTTATAATTGAAAGCTAAATAATGATAAGAGAGAAATTCTCTGCATAACTTGAGCCTCACTTTTCTTTGTTTGTGGTGTCATTTTCTTGGAATAATTGAAAACTACAGGAATACTTAAATTCTCCTTTCTCGCCCAGAGAAGTTATTTTGTCTTTTTGAGTGCATTAGGTATGAAAAGTGCTTTGTATTTTTAAAAAAAAAATGTTTTGATAATATTTTTGTTTGCTGTGCCCCTGTGTAGTGGTTTTTGCAAAGTTGAAATGCAATCATTAAAAGATTTTAAAAGTTGTACATTGCTTGAACTGACTTGTATAAAACCTGTATGAAATTTTCCTTTGGGAAAACTTTCCTAAGACCTGTATTGAGTGTCAGTATGAAACTTTCTAAGTTAAAATTTTCGTTGCAGTGAGTGGATCTACCTGTCAAATACCTGTGTTGTTTTATGCAAATTTAAAATGCTACGTTTCCCCCTCTTAAAACCTGTTGAAAACCTGAATTGTCTTTTTATTAAACCTGTATTGTCTTTTATTAAACCTGTATGCACGTTTTCCTTTCCAAAAACCTGCACCAACCTTCTTAAAACCTGGACTTCAATGGAGGTTTTATGCCTAGGGTCCAAACAGAATTTATTTTATTTTTTTTCATTTTTACAAACGAAATATTTTTGCATATTTTCTTATTTTTTTTAAAAACGTTTATGGAAAGTTGTCAATGTGCAAATGTTTTACTATTTTAGTTTTAGGTTAAATTAATTGCAAATGTTAGTTCATTTTCTAAGTTCACTTTGCTGTATTTGCAGTGCAGATAGTAATTTAAAAGTCTCTTGGTGAGGTTGGTGATAAACAATTGAGTTGTGGGATTATTTTACACTTGAAAGCTCCTGTTATTGTAATTTGATGTCTTTTCTGTTTGTTTGGCAAAATATTTTCAATTGCAAAGAATTCTTTTTAGGTATTTGAAGAATGTTCACGTACTTTAGTTAAAGAATATGATTATAGTAGAATACCTTTATAACGCGACCTATATAACGCAATTCTCTATAAACCGCACAACTTTTTAGATGAAAACAATAAGAATTGCAGTTATAAAAAGCTCTCTGTTCTGCTTTGTAAACATAAAAATTGTTAATCAAATTCATTATTAAAATAGTTTTTCATCTTTCCATTTTAATTCAAAGCTTTTAAATGAAAATTAGTATTCCCAGTAAAAAGAAAATACTAGATCACTCTTGAAAATGCAGATCTTTTGTAAATCATGAAGCTAGTAGAATTTCACTTCCTTTAAATTGTGAAACAATAGATTATGATGTATAGCTAGTGCTTTAATACTCATTGCAGTTGAAACTTTTCCTAAAATGCATATATATATATATATATATATATATATATATATATATATATATATATATATAAAATTAAGCAAACAGAATTACAAATATTAAACAAATTATAAATAACAAATGATGATAAAAAGGAAAAATGCAAACAGCTATTAAGTAGGAATAGAAAAAGAGTGAATCCAGAGCTCATCAGCCGTGGAGGATTCATTAATTATGGTCAAAAGACCAAAATTTTAACTATAAACTAGAAGAGAATGCTTAAGCTCCAGTACATGTAATATAGAGTAACAATGGGCAAACGCACCACTTGCTAAGCTAAAAACAATAAACTAGAGCTCAAACCTAAAACTAAAAGCAGGGGGTTTCGCCTCGACTAATTAGGAAAACAAGTTCCGATAATTAGCCTTCCACGGGACAGTACCTGCCAATAACAAAATTGTCTTACCTTGAAATCCGCGTAAACAAATCCTGTCCGTTGTTCAGCCTGATAAAAAAGCCAATCCATTCGTCAACAAAACATTAAAAATGGATGGATTGGCAAACGAATGGATTGGCTTTTTTATCAGGCTGAACAACGGACAGGATTTGTTTACGCGGATTTCAAGGTAAGACAATTTTGTTATTGGCAGGTACTGTCCCGTGGAAGGCTAATTATCGGAACTTGTTTTCCTAATTAGTCGAGGCGAAACCCCCTGCTTTTAGTTTTGGGTTTGAGCTCTAGTTTATTGTTTTTAGCTAGCAAGTGGTGCGTTTGCCCATTGTTACTCTATATTACATGTACTGGAGCTTAAGCATTCTCTTCTAGTTTATAGTTAAAATTTTGGTCTTTTGACCATAATTAATGAATCCTCCACGGCTGATGAGCTCTGGATTCACTCTTTTTCTATTCCTACTTAATAGCTGTTTGCATTTTTCCTTTTTATCATCATTTGTTATTTATAATTTGTTTAATATTTGTAATTCTGTTTGCTTAATTTTATATTTACTTGGCTTTTTAATTTTGCTGCATTGCGCATCTATGGGCTCTTGGTGTGGTCTTTTCAATATCTTTCGCTTTTATTATTATTTATATATATATATATATATATATATATATATATATGTATAGATCAACTGTGAATATTAGTTTTAAAATTTGTGAAATGATGTACATAACATCAAAACCAGTATAATGCAAAAGCTCTGGTCCCAAGGTGTGCATTATAATGGTCCTCTACTGTACTTAATATTTTAGAATGGGGGGGGGGGGTGTCCTTCAGAGATTTTTTTCCTTTTTTTTTCATTTAAAGACTTTTTCATAGTAGTTGCATTCTTATTATTTGGTTTGGTTTTTCCAGGTGACACTTATATTTTGAAGTTTATTCTCTCAGTTGGTGGAAGTATCACATTCAAAATACCACATTTGTATCCTCAAGAACTTCCCATAATTTCCCTTTCAGTAAATAACCTGACAAACTCAGAGAAACTTAGAGCCCAAAACAAAGTCCAAGATCATGCTACCAATATGAAAGGGTCATACATGATAATGGATCTAGTCAACGAAGCACATGGCATTGTTTCATCTGCTCTACCGCAAACACTTTGTGTTCAATACCCTTCGTCTTCCGAAGAAGAAAGTGTGTATAATTTTACTACATTTATTTATTTGTTATTATTTTGTACATTTTTGTGTGATTTTTTTCAGTTTTAATCCTGAGCCTCAATCATTTGAGATTTCACATATTATTCAAGCAAAGATTAATTTATTGTATAGCAAAGACTTGTCATCATCCCTTAAAAGAACTAAGTTGATCTAAACAGGGTTCAAAAATATCATGATATTTTCGAAAATATCCGATATTTTGATATATATTGGATATTTTGATATAAATCCAATATTTTCAATCAGCACAAACTAGTCTTCAAAATAGTAAATGCATCCTCAAATCACTTTTTATTTTCTTATATTGTTATTGCAATATGTAGAATTAAAATTACGGTTTCTTTCATTATTTATATCTAATATTTCATTTAACATTTTTATCAATTTTAATGGAGTTAATGTAGCATTAGCTTTTTACTGTTTGTTATATTAATGATGTATTAATGTATCATAAAAATATAATACATAACTTTTTTGGTTATTTTTAATAGTAAATGAGCAATATTACTATGATTGATATAATTTTTATATTGAAAATACTATAGTTGAAAAAATAAATATCAAAATATCATGATATTTTCAAAATAAATATCAGATATATATTGTGATGCATCGGCGAACTCTGATCCTAAATATCACAAATGCACAAATAATTTACTTTTACTGTACACTTTTTAATCTTTATAAGGAAACCTAAATAAAGGTTATAATGTTTTTCTTTTTTTAGAAACACACATAGCTATCATCTTAATTGATCATATGCGTCAAAGGAATAAATACATCAAAACAATCTCCAACTGGGTGAAAGATTTATCACTAAATGGAATGCTTCTTTATTCTCCGAAACAGAGCATTTTGATTGTTCAAGGTTTTAAAATGCAGCTCAAGGTATTTCGTTTTTGTTCTTTTATTTTTATTTCATTTGTAATCATTTTTTTCATCATATTTATATAAGATAGGTAAGCCAAAGGTGATTTCCCAAAGTAGACCACCCGTAAAAAGGAGATGTTATTTTTAAATCACAAAACGGGGTGGTACTATTTTGTGAAATATGTATCTGCAGCACAAATAACTGAATATAAAGAGATTACTTTGATTGGACGCCATTCTATGCAGTATTTTGCTTTTTAGGAGAGATAATTCCAATATCCAGGTAAGAATGTATTTTAATTTATGTGTGTTTAAATTCTTAGAACTTTGAGTTTAGTAAAGTTTTCTGATAGCTTATTTCTTTCTTTTACAACTCAACGACATTTAGCTCAATACACTTTAACTCCAATTAATTTAACAGATCAAATTTAGCGTCTTGCAAATGCTGACTGTATATGCGTGTTCCCAAGGAGTCCACCATGAGGAAAAAAATTTGTAAATTAATGTAGTAAGGTAGTTTTCAGTGTACCACTGTTACATTTTATTTTTTAATATTACATATTGTTCTGTCATCATTTTTTCAGAAAATAAATAAAATCAACTGAAGCAGTGACAATGAGAGATAAAAAAACTTGATTCTTATTTTGTTCTAGTAATTTCCTTTTGATTAAAATGCTTTTGGTTCATAAACTAAACGTTGCTTTGCATGTAATATACCAACAGCTTGGTTATCCAATCGAGAGACTGCAGTTTCGTCCTTGTGATGGACTCATTGGTATGGAATAGGGAATAGCCAAGTTGGAGTCAGATGTCATCTCATTGAAGCTGAGAGGGCCAACAAACTGGTAGATAAAGTACATTTATCTCACCAGCGGAGAGTCCAGATATGTGGTATGGTTCAACTCCTAAATTGAAGGCAAAGAAAGCTTGGTCAAATTTATGGTCTCAGTATCATTTTGCGCTTTAGGTCCATTCTTGAATTGACTTTAGCCTAGGACTTTCGCTAAGATATGGACCTTTATGCCTCATATCTTTATATATTTACTAGAGGAGCCAACAGATGTTATTTTTGAAGTTTTTTTTTTCGTTTTATTTATTTTTTTCTGATCTTTCTTTTGTTCTATTTTTATGCATATATATATATTGTATATATGCATGTGTCTGTACCTAATTGTACACAGTGGTAGATACAAGGGGAGTATGGGGGTCATGCCCCCCCTCCCCAAAAAAAACCTACGGTAATATTTGAATGTTTGCTTGAAAAAATAGAAAAAGGGTGGAAATCAAGTGAAAAAGTAAATGTTTTTTTGAATTCATTTTTTTAGAGCATTAAAGAATGATGGATACAAAGGGGGAGGGGGTCAAAACCCCCTCCATTCAATCTGCGACAATACTTTTTAATCTGTTGTAAGGTTTATTGCATTTGAGTAGTGAAAATGATTGTTTGAAAAAGAAAGAAAAGAAAACCTGATCGAAACCACAAAAAAGAGTAATAAATAATTTTTGAACTCCCTTTTTTGGGCGTATTACATGTCTTTTTTCTACTTCTTAGTAGTGAGTAAAATAGCTTTGCTTGAGGCAGTCTGTCTTCAGGCATCAGTATAATGAAAAAAAAAAAGAAGTGTCGGCCCCTCGATCGCTTTTTATAGAACAAATTTTATCGCTGATAATTATTGTAATGTGTAAACATTTTTGTGTTAAGTTTCAGTAGATTAGTGTCGAGCAAGAGATGTAAAATTTTAGTGTCGTGTTTGCCCAAAAATTGTTCTTGTAAATTATCCCATCGTATTAGACAGAAAAAAATCTGTGTTTGTTAGAATAAAAGATTACCTGTAACAAAAACAATGAAGCATTCGGATGACAAAACATTGTTGTTGTTTTTTTTGAAAAGTTGTAAAGAAACTGATGAACCCAAAACCAATGGAAACATATTTAGAGTTTTTGTATCAGACTCTGAGACTGCGACGTCTTCATTCGCCTCTGATTTTTCTACAATTGAAAAGAATTGGTGAGCATTCATCAATGGTTCGAATTATATTCATAAAATATATAATTTTAAAGATGATTTGTGCTTCATTTATTGCTATTAAATTAAGTAAAGTTTTATTGTATTTTTCTGCATACAAGATGGATGTGTCGAGTATCATCCATCCATCACATCCATCATTATGTAAAATTATGTATAATGATGGATGTGTGTCCTGTGTCGAGTATTATGCTAATACAGTAAAAGACCGTTATAACACCGACCTATATAACGCAATTCTCTATAAACCGCACTACTTTTCAAAAGTAAGCAATGGGGTTTGAAGTTTAAAAAATCCCTCTGTTGCTTTGCAAACATAAAAATTGTTAGGCAAATTAAATTTTGAAAGTTTTTCATCTTTCCATCTTATTTCAAAGCTTTTAAATGGAAAATTGGTACTCATAGTAAACAGAAAATACCAGATGGCTCTTGAAAATGCAGCTGTTATGCAAACCATGAAACTAACAGAAGTGCAGGATTTTGATTGTGAAACATATTTATTTGTGAATAACTAATAGTAATATTGGTGCTTTAATACTCATTGCAGATAAAATTTATTCTGAAGTGCTAATATATAGATATATTCTGAATATTAGTTTCAAAATTTGTGAAATGATCTATATAACGCAAAAACACGTATAACGCAAAAGCTCTGGTCCCAAGTTATAATGGTCTTCTACTGTATTTAATCAATATCTAAATTTATCATGTTCATAAAAACATTTAATTTTTTTAGATTTTTGTAGTATTTATTTATTGTATTGTGTTGACTGGTGTGAATACTGGTCTAAATGGATTAGAATACAACTTAACTGGGTCATTTTAATGCATTGAATTATTATTAATTAATTATAATTGATTAGTAATTAAATTAATTAGTAATTAATTTTAATTAATTAGTAATTAATTTTAATTAATTAGTAATTAATTTTAATTAATTAGTAATTAATTTTAATTGATTAGTAATTAATTTTAATTTATTATTAATTTTAATTAACCATTAATTAGTTTTAATTAATTATTATTTAACTTTAATTAATTATTAATTAATTTTAATTAATAATGATTTAAATTTATTATAGCTAAAATTAAGTTTGCAACCAACTAATGGCCGATTTTGTGTTTTTGTTGACACCTAAAGGAACCAAAGTTCAAGAAAATTGTTGTACGTAAGGCTACATTCTTGAGCATGACCCCCCCCCCCAAAGTAAAATCCTGTATCTGCCCCTGACTGTACATCTTATGCATAAAAACATTGTGAAGTTCTTTAAATATTTAATTTTTGGTTGTATTTCTTTTTTTTTTTTGAATATTTCATTTTTTAAATTTATGTTTGTTTATATTTTCCATTTATTTTTTTTAAGGATTTCACCACTCGTCTTCGTACTGTCTGTGTGGATGTAGATGCTGCTGGTCGGGCATGCAAAGAAAGGATGTCCAAAGTCTTGTTTGAAGGCTTGTGTAGCTGCAAGTATGATAGTTAAAATTGCTATTCTGAAAAAAAAAAGATTTTGGATTTTGATCTCTATTGAGTTCATATTAATGTAGGCGTAAATAAGTGGTCCAAACATTTGGACCTTTAATTTTTACTAGCTGACCTGGCAGACCTTGTTCTGCCACATAAATTACTTCTAGAATTCAAAAACTCTGTTGGATAATTTACCGTTTCGTCAGAATTGCAAACTGTATCGATCGATTTGTATGATACCAAGTCGCCAAGTTGTATCTCGAAGTTTATAAATTGTCAGTCTCCACATTTTTTGCTGCCAAATGTGGCTCTTTCTGCTAGCCACGCATGATGATACTGTGTGCGTACATCGCGGTCAATGAGAACGTTTTCTCGAATCAACGATGGTGCTGAAATTAGTGAGGAATTTTATGCATTCAAAATTTTCGTAAACAAATTTTCATTTGTCGACATCTGACAATGGATCTGAGAATTCGACATCAAATGGATCTTGTAGCATTTGGACGTTCATATTTTAGCTGGACCTTTTCAACATTACGATACAGTGGTGAGAATTTCAAGTAAACTTGAATCTCATCAGCGACTTTTGAATGTAGAATGACGGAAATGTTTGTACGGAATCACTTGAAGAGAGTAACAGAGTGCCTCGTTGCCTTTTGATGTACTCTGCATCTGGATTATTTTTAACTAGCAGTACCCGCACAGCGATGCCCGTGCTGAAAATTTAATGAAAGTCCGTTGAATAAAAAAATTGACGCCCCCTCTCCCTTTAATGTGAAATGAACATTTTTCTTTGAATAAAATGCGTATACACTTTTTCAAAAAAAAAAAAAAAACTATTAAAGTTTCTTTGGAATTCAAAACTTTTTATTGAATCATTAACTAGATTGACAGTTGCTATAAAATTCTATTTAGCGAGTGAAGCGGTTTTTACTTCAATTTAAAATATTTCGCACTGTGCTGCCACCTGCCTTCTGTGATTGGTTATTTAACTCTGACGTGGAAAGTACGTGGTGGTCACATTAATGTGACTGGACAGTGTATTAATATGTGCAAGTAATTTTTCACTCCCATATTTGGGAATTTATGTGAAATTTGGGCATAAATTGGAGTAAAAAAAGAACTATTTATCGGATTTTTTCGAATTATAGCCTATGTCACTCAGTAAGAAAGCACCTTTCATATAGTGAAGGAATTTTTCAAATAGGTCCAGTGATTCCGGAGATTACCTCGAACTTATAAACACACGAAAATCTGCCCTCTCTTTTTATAATATTAGTATAGATTTCTTTTAAAGCAGTGGCTCCCAACCTCTTACACTTCTCGACTCTCTTTTGGCCACTTAATCAAGCCACGACCCTGTACCCCTCCTCTCATATGTAAATACACATTACATTATACGTACTTGTTTTATGTGATGAGTCAAGGTTTTTGGGACATTTTATTTAAGTGTAATAAAACAATTAGTATAGAAATTAGATAAAGATTACTATACTGCCGCCCTAAGCGCAAAAGTGGTAGCTGCAGCTGAGTCCAAAATGAGAAATTGCCATTTATAAAGTTTTCTGCCTCCATGTATTTCATTCAGATGAAACTTTTTCAGGATTTGTTAAAAAATATTTCCCATAAACAAATGACCATAAAACATTGTACTTGGGTAAAATATGCGGCAAAAAACTATCTGGTGACAATAACTCAATTTTGACAAAAAGTGCAGATACGACTTTTATGCTTAGCACTGCAGTATAACTTTCAACATATATTTTGACACATTCAAAAATCACGCACTCAACCTTTTTTTTTTTTTTTTTTGATTTATCATGTATTTGTGTTAAATACAAATCATAGAAAATTCAAGCTTTCAATATTTATGAAAAGGAATGCATACTACTATTATTGGCTATTACTACAATAGAAATTCAAATACAACTTTTTGAACAAATGTTAAAGCAATATAACTGCAATTAACATCACTCCAAAATATATATATATATATATATATATATATTTTTATCTATCTAATGATTTTAAAACTGTATAATATGCGCCAATTCCAGAGCTCGAATACGCTACCTTGCGGTGATTGACAATACTAAAGAAAAAGGTAAAACATTCCATTCCATGTGCTTTCTTTGGGGCAAATTACAGGCTTCAGACAGTTTGTAGTGTAATGTAATTTCAGAAGAATGGAAAGGAAAGCTTCCCACAACAGGATGAAAAATTACTGTCATTCACTAAGCGTCAGTGGTGGCTCGTGGGAGGAGCCAGAGGGGGCCCGGGTCTCCTCACTTTTTTCAGAAGACAATAATTTATAATTTTTATTTATTTATTTATTTTTTTGTGTGTACGTGCTTGAAATTTAAAAAAAAAAGGTTTGTATTGTATTATTCTGCATATAATCCGCAAATTATCTGTTAAAAAGTGTAAAATTAATGAGCTGCGGATTATATGTTGTCGCGGGTTATCTGCACGTGTGTGTGAGTTTTTTCCCCTCAACACCAATGCATTGAACTTCAATATTTACAGCAGGATTCGCAGAGACCGTTACCCTACCTATATGCTGTTTATTTTACACAGCTTGAATGTTCTTAAGCAATTCAGGCTATGTAAAATAAACAGCAGTAAAGGAAGAAGCCTTCATTTGCACAAGATTACACTGTTTGCTCCTTTCTTGACTCTTTGCCTTCAAGTAATTAGCTTACTATAACAACAATTTTTAGAAGCAATCATTATTTTTTAGATTATTTTCACATTAGTTTTGAATATACCTTAAAAGTTATTACTTCTTCACGTTTTTAATTTAGTTGCGAAAATAAATTTAATTTTATTAATTTAACAAAAAAAAAGAAAAAAAAAGAAGTTAGTTTAAATATTAAAAAAATATATTTTTTTAAATTCTTTTTTTTTTTCAAAATCCAAGGGGGGGAGGGGGGCGAGGCAAATGCACCCATGGTCTGGCCCTCTCACTTTTTCAAGGCACGAACCGCCACTGCTAAGCGTCAAAGCAAGTTATAAGTTACAGCATTCTTTTGTTTTACCTTTTTCATCCGCCATTAGACAGTGGCTGCAGCGCCCTCTACAGTTTATTGGATTTGCGAATTGAATTTTAAAAGTGGGACTAATGTCACGACTGCATAAGAAATGCTTAACGACCACGTTCGGGGTCACAGTTTGAGAAACTATTTTAAAGAATTCTAAAAACCTTGAAAATCAGGAAAATTGTACTCAGTGAGTGAAAATCCTGGATTCCTGGACTTTAAATCCAAGAATTCATAGTATAGAGATAGAAGAAAGTTTCGTGATGGCCACAACGTACTAATTTTGAAATGTTTTCTGAGACTTTTGCTTATGCTTGTCTTATAAGTTTGAACGCATTCCACGGAAAATGTTTTGAGACACTCATGTTTCTACAAACCCTATATCTTTATCATTCCCCCTGCCCACCTACAGTGGCTCCCAAAAGTGTTCGTACACCTACGACTTTCAATGAAATAGGCCATTATCCATTGGTTAGAATTAATATTTCGGAGTAGGTATTTTATTATAAGATCTATGATCTATTTTTAACAAAACTACATGAAAATTTTTAATAAAACATTAAAACATAATTTTTAAAAAATCAAAAACCAAACATTGCCGGAAATTTTATGTCACAAAAGTCTTCGTACACTTTGAAAAAATGTCAAAAAATTAGTAAATAATCTAACTTTTTGCAAAGTTATTATTTAGTAGAATATCATGCAGTATCAACAACAGCTTTTAAACGTCTGGGAATAGATTTCATTGTTTTTTTTTCTTTTTTTGTGCAATTTCTGAGTAAGTGTTCCGCCGTACTTCAAGTCTTACTATTTCTAGTTCGCTTTTCGATTCAATGGTGCATTTTCGTAATCTAGCTACCAGATATCTACAAATATGTACCATTAAGTTTAAATCTGGCGATTGAGGAGATATTTTTAAGCTTAAGGACAATTTTTGAGGCACCAAACACAAACGTGTGCTTCTTATCGTTATCTTGATAAAAAAACAAAGTTGTTTCCGATTACCAAATTTTGGGCTAATAGTTTAAAATTGTTTTTAAAAATATTTAAAGGAACAGCATGATTCATTATTTCATCAAAAAATTCTAAATTTCCAAGGCCTGATGCTGTAATGCACCCTCACACTAGAACACCTTCACCGTCCTGATTAACTGATCCAACTAAGTTCTTAAGATTAAATTCCTCATTTTTTCTTCTATTTACAATTGTACAACAATTTAACGCAAAATGTTGAATATATTTTCATCTATAAGTAAGACGTTGTTCCAAAACGCTTTGAGCTTATTTATCATTGATATTACGACGGAAAGCGTAAGCTTACTGTTTTTCGCACGAACAAGAAAATTTCTGCGGGATGAGGTCCCATTTAATCCAGGTAATCAGAGAACCTGGAGAACAATTTTAGGTGAAAATTAAATGTAAAATGTTTCATTCAATTCTGCAGAAAATTTTTCAGCACTCAAATGTGTATTTTTCATTATTTTTTTAACTGTAAACCTCAGATCACGCATTGTTAACATTGCCAGTTGACCTTTTCTTACCTTGTTTCCGATCCGATTCTTGTCTTTAAAACATTTTGTCAAGCGCTTCACTATAGAATGGTATAAATTACCTAATTTAGAGACCTTTCAAACCAATTTATGGCTATGAGGGAAAACAAATCAAACTTCGAATCGTGTTTGTTGTTTTTTACGAATACCAGCCATTTAAAAATAATAAGCAGCATATTAGGGAATAAATACACAAAAAATTAAAGGCATATGACTTAATAGTATCATTACAATGCACAAATAATAAAAAAAACACGTAGGATAATTTTAATTATGAATTTATTAGAAAATATTTCATTGTACGATGACTTTTGTGGCGTATCTTTTCTCCGTGTCTTCGTTTTTTGACAAATTTCAAAAATAAAATCTGGCAATATTTCGAAAAAAACTACTGGGTTTTATTCAGAATGGCATAGGAATGGTGTGAAAAAAAATTTGACTTCATATTCGAATTCAGATTTGCGTTATTTTGGTTTTACTACAAAATTTCAAGGTGTACGAACACTTTTGGGAGCCACTGTATATTTCTTTGTTATCAATTAAATTATTGTCAGTTATAGCCTGTTTAGTTAGAATATTTTACCCTGATCAGATTTATTATACTATTATATTTTCTTTCCAGATTTTCTGAGTTTCGTGTGCAAGAAATTTCAGCTATTGGAGATTTAGAAACATATTTTTTCGACATGAAATTAGGAAGTTATTATCAGGAATACATCAAACCTGTGCGTCCTCATTGACTGAGATTACTCAAAAACTCCAACTTTGTGTTTTATTGTAACCTCTCATTGTGCTGCTTATTTGCTTACATGTGTCTAGAACTTTTCCTGTTTCTGAAGTTAAAAAATAAACTAACGATTTTATGGTTTTCTTTGAACATTTTTTTCAAGCATGGAGAGCTTTCAGGGTGCTATGCTATCAATAAACAACATTTACTTTCAAACCATACTCTCCTTCTGACTTTAAAAAAGGTTTAAAAATCCAGAGCTTGTACACTGTCCCGATTCATTAGCTAGAAGATAGTTTAATGCGATTACTGGAGATGGAGTCCGTACAGAATGGGGCGTGGCTTAGGAGTGTGCGAACTCTGGATTTCTGAAACTAATTTGGTGCTTATTTAAGGAAGGAATGCTTTGTAAGTACATAGTGTTGGTTGGTGATATAGCACCATAAAATTTCTGAAAAATATTTAATAAAATCATCAGTTTCAATATTTAGTACAAAAGTATTCACATGTGGCAACGAATTTGTGACAAAATTTTCGACCTAAATCAACGCCTCCTTAATCCTTATAGTACTAAATGCCTATAGCATTTGCCTCAAAAGTGAATTTTCGTGAACATCCAAGCCGACTTCAAGCACAGAGGACAGAGCTATCTAGCGGCAATCCGACAAAGGCGTTGGATCCAAGTAGAGCCGCTATATAGACAGGCCGACGCATTAGCTTTAGTTTAGCCTTTTTGGATCGGATTTTTCATTGTTGCACTGCCAGGGTTACCATAACAAAGTTTCGGATTTCGCCAAATTTGCCGAAAATACTTTATTTAATAAACAATTCACGTGCCGCTAATAATCGCTCGCAGTGAACAATCACCAAACGCGATTACTCGCCAGAAAAGACAACCACTCAAATACGAGCTCCGATCCAAAAAGGCTGATCTTAAGCTGATGCGTCGGCTCGTATATATAGGGGCCTTAGATCCAAGCAGTTAAAATCAAATTGTTAATTGGTTAATTTCAAAATTTAAATTTAGAAATTAATCAATTGTGTTCTTTGCTATCAATTTATAATACCTTCCCTTCTAGCTTTTCGGGGCGTTGCCTAAGGGTAGTAACTAATTTTGGATGGAGGGAGTATAAATAGATAAATTATTCCTTTGATTTCAATATGTTTTGAAAAGCATTAAGTGAAGTAAACCTTCTAATGATTTCCTTTTGTGTATGAAAATAGCGCGATATATATTTACTAATGAATTGTATAAATCATTTTTATTAAATTACAAAAATCTTGGTTTAAATGCAATAAATAGTATAGAAATTCAAAATGAAATATTATATTTTCTGTAATGATATCAGCTTCATTTCAATTATCATAGAACATCCACAGATGATACTTCTTCTGCTATACCTATAAAATGAAAAAAAAAAAAAAAAAAAAAAAATAGATTACAACAAACACATATTTAAACTAATTATAAGTTTTATTTAACCATTATTTTATTTAAATTGGTGGTTTATTTAACCATTTTAAGTTTCAAGTCATATTTTAGTTGATAAACATTATTCAACTAAAAGTATATATTTTTAAAGTATATATTTATCTTGTGAATTTATTTTCAGTAATTTTTTGTTGAATGATATGTAAAATGATGATTTAACTAAATAAACGAAAGTGAAATTCATTGTTAAAAATCTATCGTTGATAATTTTTAAATTCGTTTTACTTACAGCAAATATTCATTTTTTAGAGAAAAAGTGTTAAGTTTAAAACAGCATTTTAATATGTTTTGCAGAAAAGCTTTCCACAATAAGTTTTTCACAAAAATAGCAAAGAGTGTCATTGAAAATGCATTTATACATAGGAATTATTTGGTGCGAAGAATTTCCATTGCGTGAAATGGCGGAAATAGTTTAGTAAGCTTTCATTTAAAAATTTTTTTTTCAAAATAGGTGTCAAAAATTGTAGTATCAGACAATTTTTGTTAAAATTTGGGAAAGGGAGATTTTAGTTCCCTGCCGAAATTTTTCAACCTCCGTAGGAAATTTTCTGACATTTAAGTATTGAAAGCTCTAGTGTAGTCTATCTTTGGTGACGTTAGAAGAATAGGGAAGGATCTCACCGGAAATTTTTGATGGTGAACTCTGAAAAACACAATTCCAGTTTTTTTGGGGGGAGGAAGGAAATGTCGGGGATTTGCTTTGAAAAATTTTCAAAATTCATATTTTTATCACTACATTGAAGACCATCTTTGGTGATGTTAGGATATACAGCAACTCTCCTCTGGGAAATTTTCAACATTGAAATCTTAAACGCGTTCTGGCCATCTTTGGTAATAATGATAAAGGAAAGGGGTGAAAAAAATTATTTCGATATTGAAGTCCACTTTAGTCGACCTTTGAAATGAAAAGCTTGGGATACTCTTCCACAAATATTTCAAAAACCGAACTTTTAGCCACCCAAAAAAATGGGGAGTTTTTTGCGCGCGCGAGCTCTCTCGGAAATTTTTTCAACATTGAAGTTTTAAAATTTTAAAGATTTTCTTTATTTACGTTTATTAGAGGATGCCCTAACGTTGCCGAATTTAGGGCCAGGTGGCTCTCCTGCGAATATTTTTCAAAAATGAAACGCAGCTTTTAGGCTTTGTTTGTTTACGATAAAAGAAATAGAGTGCTCGGAGCTCAGGGCTCCTTACCAAAATCTGGTTCTGAACTGAACTCAGTTTTATGCCATCTTTGAGAAGGAAGGACTGGGGGGGGGGGGGGACTTCCCGTGAAAATGTCAAACAACGAAGTTTTAAGCCATCTGTGGCGTCATTGGGGAAAGACGTGGGGCTTTGGAAGCTCTCCAAGAAAAATTTTTGATATTGAAGTTTTAGAAACGCAATTTCGGCTTTCTTTGATGACGTTAGCCAAAGGTTTAGGTTTTGGGAACTGTCCCCAGAATGCTTTTTGAGATTTAGTTTTAATGACGCAATTTTAGGCTACGTAGTGAGACGTTTAGGGCGGAAGAGCTATCCTTGGATATTTTTATGACGGTCTAAAAATGTACTTTAAGGCTAGAATTGGACACGTTAGGAGAATTGAGAGTGCTTGGACTCGAAAATATTTTATCATTTACGCTCCAAAAACGAAATGTTAAGCTATTTTTTGGGGTGTTAGGGGAAGGGTTGACACATTCAGGACCTAAAAATACAAATTTTGCCTGACTTTAATTGTGTGTGGGATTTGGTTCCTCCCACACTATGCCACTAAGCCTAAAAGAGCTTCATTAAAAATATCTATTTTTAACTTCTAATATCTTTTCTTTTTCCGTCCAAAATTTATTTGTTAACTTGTAATACGCACAGCTTTTGGAGTTAATTTCGTCCGTTTCTGATACTTTTATGGTGGAACCGTGTGTTTTTGCTAAAAGATGCTTTTTTATGGCATGA
The DNA here is from genome assembly GCF_026930045.1 of Uloborus diversus. Lineage (NCBI taxonomy): Eukaryota > Metazoa > Arthropoda > Arachnida > Araneae > Uloboridae > Uloborus > Uloborus diversus. Next base: position 54,022,210 of record NC_072736.1, read on the forward strand.
AATATTAAATCTTTACTTACGGCACATATTTTTTCCTATAGCAATGTATAGATATCCATCGTTGCCGAACTGAGTGCCCCAAGAATTGCGCACAATGTAGTATGGAATGTCACCTAAAACATTTCAATTAGAGAAAAAATAGCAAATATTAAAACAATATTTTGTTTTGTTGAGTCATTTTCAGACAAAAAAAATTAATAAACGAGAGAGAGAGAGAGATTATGCAATTTAATTTCAATAAAAATTTCATTCGTTTCATATAAAATATGATGCAGGCCGGATCTGCAGACCCCGCAGTGCAGGGGAGGGGGCATCTTTTAAGGGCCCAACAGCCCAGGAAATTGAAAAGAAAATGAAAAAACTAGCACTAAGGCTTATTAACGTTGCAAATATACACTGCTAGCCTCTGGGGAGGGACCAGGGCCGGATTTGGAAGTGTGGAGTCCCATAATCAGGGTTCAAAAAGATCATCACATTTTCGAAAATATCCGATACTTTGATACACATCCGAGTATTTTGATATATATGTATATATATTCGATATTTTCGATTTTTTGACCCGTGAAAGTTAGGATATTTTGTAAAAATTTTACTGTAGGGACCCCTTTGTTGTGGAGGTTCAGGGGCAGTAGCCCCGCCTGCCCTCTTCTAAATCCGGCCCTGGGAGGGACCCACAATTTATATATCCGGGTCTGATATGATGAGTTACTAAATATAATGTAACTTTACCATAATTATATTTGACGCATAATTATATTGACTAAATATAATGTAACTTTACCATAATTATATCTACCTTATACAATTTTATTTTAATTACAGCTAGTAGGTAAAATGCACATTGAACTGTTGCTTGTAAAAAGTGGTGTAAATCTTAATAGGAGAAATTCAGAAAATTTTCAATGATAAATTTCATTTTTCAGTGAATTTAATCACGTCCCGGCACTTTTCAATTTTTCTTTATGCTCTTATCTAAAAAAGGTCCCTCCCCGGCCCCAATAGTATAGTGTACTTCATCAAATTTCATAGCAGACTTGTTTATCCTCTCATTAAGTTTCTTTATTATGTTGCTATAGGTCAAAACTGTTCCTTATTAGTTGACATTTTTTTTCTACTAGCACCCTAATATTATTAACAAAAAAAAAAAAAGAGACCTAGATAGTACTCATGTCCAGAACAAATCCCTCCCTTACCAAGAGTCACACATATTATAATGAAAACAAAAAATATCAGAAAGATATTGCAACACTGGAAAATTCTGAAATGTCACAATTTATTTCCATGTAATGTTACGGGATTTCATCAGTTTCCCGTGAAAACAAGTATCTTGGCGACAAGTTGCCACAAGGGGCATGAATTCAGGCTTCTTTTATGTTGTAAAAATATTTTTAGCTACTAGTGTAAAGACTTTATTAGGTGCTTCACCTTCAGCCATTGAGCTATAATAAATTAGAGCTCAATGCCTTCAGCTCGGTTACTGCCCTCCAGATTGACAAAGTCCCAGACGAGGATGAAATGCAGTTTATGGATACTGTAGCTTCAAGGACGGATGCAAGAGAGGGGGGTTCGCCCCCTCCTTGGGGCGAGATGCAGGAACTCACCTTCGGAATATTTTAGGCACTGAAGTTCCAAAAAATAATTTTATACGATCTTGAATAATGTTCCGAATTGCAGTCTTAAAAACGCGATTGGGACACGTCTCGTAACACTTTAGTTATAGGGATCGGAACTTTGTACAGAAAGTTTTGGAAATTCCAAAATCTCAAATTTTTGACGATTTTAGAGGATATTAAATGGGGTTCGAAGAAATCTCTTCTAGAAAGTTTTTTTAATTGAAGCCTAAAAATATGCAATTATGCAAGCATATATCATTAGTAAGATTTCTGAATCCTGCAGGAAGATTCCAGGTGACGTTAAAGTAAAGGAACGATGGAATTCATTCATACGGAGTTTTGTAGAAATAAAAGTTTCAAAAAAAAAAAAAACAGAAAACTTTTAATTTGAGACGAACTTTTATAATGTTAGGAGGTGAAGGTTTGGAAATTTGTAAAAGGGTAAGTATATGAAATCAATCGCTCCCTACTTGAATACTTTCTGTATCCGTCCTTGTGTTGCTTGCAGGCAAACATTTACTAGAATACTGTTAGAGTCTTCCTGGTCAATTAGGAAGGTGCCAAGTTAATTACTACATATATCAATTTACTTACTTGGAAAGTTCCTTATTTATTCAAGAAACGTGAGTGGTATTCATTAGTAAGATTTCTGAATCCTGCAGGAAGATTCCAGGTTAATTTCAGGAAGGTTACTAACCATTAGCGGTTTTTTTTGGACCAGATGTTACTTGCAGAAATTAGGCGCACTAGCTACCCATTATTTTCTTGGAACTTTACTGTTTTTTTTTTCTTCTTCTTTTTTAAAACAATAAACATCGGTGTTGACACGTTCTTCCTACATTATATCATGCTACCAGAGCAATGGTTCTCAACTTTTTTGCTACTGAGACTACTTAATACCTTTCCGAATCCTAAGTAGGACACATGCGAATGAAATAATATTTTCACAGCAATTATGTTAGGTAAAAGGAAAATAATCCAAAAAAATTCTTCAATATAATTACAACAATAAAAATGACAGAGATAAATTTTCACTAGCTGTTCGCGGACATAGAGTAAAGAAATTGACATAGAGAGGCCCCGTCTATAGTAAAAAGGAGATGAAATTGAAGCCGGAAATATGGGATACAGCGGTGCAATTATGGCCGAGGCTATAATGACAACCGAATAAAGTAGCTGGCGGATTGTTTTACATTTTAATTCATGTTGTAGTGCAATTTCAAAAACGTGCTTCATAAACTTGCAACAATATCTAAGTTTAAATTAACTACCGATTGAGATTCAGTAATGGAATGTTTTGAATCAAGATGTATCTTAAAATTCTTAGCAAGAAGCTAAGGATCTTGGGATACAGCGGTGCAACTTCCGGCTTCAATTTCTCAGTATTGCGGGGCTTCTCTATGTAATTTCTTTACTATATGCTCTCGGACCACATAAAAATTGCTCGCATACCATTAGTGTTCCGCGGACCACAGGTTGAGAATCACTGCACTAGAGTTGAGAGGCTTATTGACACTGGTGTGGGTTGTCGCGATTTTTGCAGGAAATCACTAGCGGTTCATACGATTGTGAAATAGCTCTAGATCAGCAATTCTGAACCGGTGGTCCGACGGACAGGCACCGGTCCGCAGAGAAAAATTTACTGGTCCCCAGAGATTTTTGCTCGTTTACGTTAAAAATTTTCCGTACTCAATGAAATAAAATTAACTGAAATTTAAAAAAAAAAGAGAGAATTAATTTGAATTCTGAAATTTTGAATTCAAATTATGTTTTTTGCAATCACGAGCTGCGACATGGATCCTACTCAATGGAGTTATTGTTTCTAAAAACGGCTCCTGTCCCCCGAAACCTGCTCCTCCTCCAGGGCGGTTACGTGTGCATAGTTGTGTGTGTGTGTGTGCGTAGGCCTGTGTGTATGCACGGCGTGTGTGAGTGTATGTGTGTGAAGTCGTGTGTGTGTGTGTGTGAGTGTCTGAGCGTGCATGTGTGTAGGACATGGACGCCTCCGATCAGGAGAAGCGGACCGGAGGAGCCGCGCCTGCAGAGGACGGTGGGCGGTGGTGCTGCAGAGGCCCCTGGTCCAAGCCGAAAAAGGAACCGGACATCAAGGACGGTCAAGTGAGGACAATAAGCAATCGTGATTGCTCAAAAAAAAAAAAAAAAAACCACACACACACACACACACATAAATTAGTACCGAAACGACATTTTAATTTTTTACTTCAATTTTATAATTAATCCTCACAACTTTCTATGATCTTTCAATGTTTATTTACTTTTGTATAATTATTCCAAAAGCAAATTGTCTTTAAATATTTTTATGATACTGTCTTTAATACCGAGTTGTGTTAATTATTTATTTTTAAATTTATTATTAGTATTTTTTTGTAAAATAGAAAAAATAAAAGAAACCTCACCGGTCTGCAAAATTTTTCGACACGTTATAACGGTTCCTGAGTCGTCCTTTTTTTCAGCAAATAAATAAATAATAAATAAATTTTAAAAATGTATAAAAGGATAAAAAAAAACACCAGTCCGCGAAGTTTTTTCAAAAGCTTTTGTCGGTCCGCGGGTCAGAAAAGGTTAAGAAACTCTGCTCCAGATGGCAGATTTCGATTTTGAAGCCATGTTCTGAAGACAATCGATTGCAGATCATTTAATAGTCAAAATCACTTGATTATGCAAATCTCTTGATTATGTAACATTAGCAAACAACGTAAATAAAGAACAGGTTAGCAATTAATTGCAGACAAGTAGTAACCGGGCAGTAATTTGTGGTGTGTCCGCCCCCCCCCCCCCAAACTTTCATATTTGCATTTTTAAAAGTGCATTTTAGCTTTTATTTTTCAAAAACTTGAAATTCCACTTTGGGTTTTACCCCCCAGACGAGTGACACCCGGGGCGGACCCCCCCCCCCCCCTCCGTAGCGGCGCCACTGGACAAGTGTTCCGGGGCTTCGAGGAACCCCTTTTTCACTGCAAAGAACTGTGAGCTTGTATCGGCCATTTGAGGTCGCTTGAATTGTAAAGCTGAAATGACACTACGTAAAAATAGAATGATGACTTTAATTTTATTTAGTTTCTAAATGTTGCACACACAAATCACTTAACAAAATGGTTCGCGAAGGTGGCAAGCAACTCGCTTGCGTGTCGCGACAAGCTTTTTACTTTCAATCACAGATTAACATTTTGGCGCTGACAGAAGCTTTTGGATGTCAAATCCTTCCGTTGTGCCCATCACTACTTGTCACCTGAAAAGAATAACTTCAGCAACTTTTCATTATTAAGCACACTAACTTTTCAGGTCATATCCAACAATTTGAACGGCATGGTTTCTCTCAGCATCGCAATGGAACTGGATGATGCCTCCCAAGTAATCTTGCCATCCTGTCGCATCCACTGCCGCAATCAAAGGTCCATGATATGCCAAGTGGAGAAGCATTAGGTCTTCCTCACCTACAAAACTGCCATTTACGAAGAATGAATGCAACAAAAGATGATACAGTGCAGTGGTCATAAGTATAATAATTTCCAATGCAGCAGACGGTACAATTATTATCCTTACGCCACACAGGAACAAAAACAAGGGGGAAATTTTTAAGCAAAAAGAAAAGAAACAATGAACACAAAACAAAACTGGCAAAAACAAGAATAAAATAAAAATCCAGAGTTCAAATTGTTCAACAAGTAAGGTCATAATTGTAAGGACAGCAGAAAAAAAATTCTGAAATAATTCAATGAAATTTATACACAAAATGCTTTTTTATGCTAGAGATAATTTTGAAATGCAGGATTGAAAATACAAAATATAGGGTCTGGTGGGGTAAAGTGGTCATAAAATCGTAGGTTTTCAACTTTGGTGGATAATAAATACAACAAATTATTTAAACACTTCAACTTTTTTTGTTGTTATTTTACATTGCATTATTAAAGAACACAGTACATTGAAGTTTAGAAAAAAATATTTTAATTTAATTAGTTTTATAACACTTTCTTTTCCCTTTGTATTTATGACCACTTTACCCCATGGGATGGGGGAAAGTGGTCATAGCCTGGGGTAAAGTGGTCATAGTTAAAAATAAATGCAAAACCATATTAAATAACCCTAATATTTGTATATTTCAGTTATTTTTATGGTTACAAGTATATGCACTAATATATGTGTGTATACACGAGTATATACGTGTCATGTAAACATGAGTAAACACGTTCATATATGAGTAGATACATGTGTACATCAGCTACATGCATGCACATACTTACTCAAGTATATACGTGCATACACGAGTATATAAGCATGTATACGTGATTACCTAAAGGAGTGTTGACGTATCTACACAAGTATATATGTGTCAAATTTATATACGTGTCACGTGTATATATGCGTATAAATGAACGTCATATGTATGTATGCACTTGTATCTCGAGTATACACGTGCATACCTGAATATATACGTGTATAGTAGACGTATATACGCATATATGTACAGGTGTACATACACAAGTGTACATAAATGTACATACGAATATACACGAGTTAATTCCTGGATGTATCCAGTGCGTGTTTGTACGTATCTACTCACGTATATACATGTATATATGGAAGCACGAGTATATACGTATGTATACGCGTAAACACAATTATATACCTGAAAAGACGTATATACGTACACTTACGTTTATACACCAGTACATATATGTATACACGAGCATATACGCTTATATACATGTATGCCTACAGAGTGAATCCAAGCTCTGGAGCAAAAATTTAAGGGGTGTGAGAGGGGAGGATAAAATGCAAAGAATAATAAGGAGCTTATGGTCGCTGACGCGCTATATGCACCCAAAGCCAGAAATTGATTGATGCAAAACAGGTCACAAATTTTTTACACAAAGATGATTTTCCTCAAAATTTTAGTTTTCAGAAATATTTAGAGCACTTGTTAAAAGTTACGGCCCGTAGTAGTTCGAATACACGCATCGCAACAAAGGCGCAGCGACGAATGAAAGTTTTTCAAAAGTCTCGTTATTAAAACAGAGAAGTCTTTGTGATTACGACGCCTGTATTACAGCTGCAGGTCACAAATTTCTTCAATCGCTTTAAAACTTTCTTACGACCTAAAATATTGTGTAAAATTGTCTTAGTGTAACAAATTTGTGACCTGTTTTGTATCCATTAGTCTTTGGCTTTGAGTGCATGTAGTGCGTCAGCATTGTGTATGTGACCATACGTTCCTTATAATTCTTCCTTCTTATCTTCCCCTCTAACACCTTTTAAAAATTTTCCCAAGAGTTTAAACTTACCCTGTATACTTGTATATCGTATGCTTGTATGTAAGTGTCTACTCGAGTACGTAAGTGTACAAACGTACCTGAGTATATATGTGTTCGTATACATACGAGTAAGAGCAAGTATATACGTGTGTAGTCGAATGTATATCTGCATAGATAAAAAATACCTATATCGCAGATACCCGTATACGTAATGCATTTATGTGAATACGTTTATGTACGCGCCTACACGAGTATATGCGTATGCATACGTATATACTCGTATATTTAACCCTACTTACTGTAAAAACAATACATATTAAGTGAAATTAATATTTAATTTATATCTGCCTTATACTTAACTATTAAGTGATATTAGGAGAACAATATTCGTTAAGCCTAATATTATGACCACTTTACCCCATCTTACTGAAATTGTTCTAAAAAATTATCTAAAATATATTCAGCTAACTGCTAATGAGTAAGCGATCTTAAGACATGTAGGGAGCTTCCTGTGCCGTCAATCTGTTCATAATTCTAACAAACAAAATTTCCCAAAGACGTTAAAAGAGGTGTTTAGATTTTTAAAATTTTCATATTTACACAAAATATGTTTTTTTTACCAAATAAAATTTTGCCAGTTTTGAAATTTTGTATTCAAAATGTAGTTTCTAACTCACCGAACCTAAAATAAAATTTTCACATTCATTCGAACATTTATTGCCAAGCTATAGTCATTTATTTGACGTATGCCCTTATGAAAATGGTCTATAGAATTCTATAAAAAAATTCTTTAGAAATACCTATATAGAGTCTTATAGAATTATGGCCCAATTTTCTATAGGCCGTTTTCTATAGAATTCTATAGAGAAAAATTCTATAGGTTTCTATAAAATTAGTTCTATAGAATTCTATATACTTCTTATAGAATTCTATAGAGTTATTTTTATAGAATTCTATAGAACTGCCCTATAGAAAATTGGGCCATAATTCTATAAAACTCTATACAGGTATTTCTTATAGAGCCTCTATAGATCTTCTTATAGAGCCTATATAGATCTTCCTATACAGACTCTAGATCCTATTAAGAGTCTCATAAAACACAATGACAATGCTTTACATAATTAATATACGTTTGACAAAACTAAATTATGCCTAAAAATATTAAGTGCAGCAATTTATTACAACGATTACACATTATTGTTAGATAAAGACACTTCATAACACTGGACAGTGGTACCATTTGGGAGTGCTAATTAAATATTAAAACCCCTATCAATATAAAAAACAATGTTAACACGTCCAATATTTCGGTTATTGTTACTTACATATAAATTTATAACGCAAAAATCACTAGTAAATTAATGTCATTACTCAGTCATGAGCTTTATTTAGTAAAATCAAATGCTATTTCCGATGCATAATGAAGTTCATTCTGGATTTAAAATTCAAGTTTTGTTTTATAACTACTATTTATAAGTTTTTTCATTCCCAATTTGTTTAATATAACAATAAAAATATAAATATAACAAAACAACACAAAAATAATACATACTTTTAACGAATTCGGCAAGGTTCAGCCATTTTCATCGCAAAACGCTTAGAGGATCGCACGTGCAAGATGGACGCTATCGCCGGCGCCGTTCGGGACAGAAAAGGGAAAACAGACTGGCGCATGCGCAAAGAGATTAAGAGAAATACTGCTGGCAAACTCTCGCGACAAAATACGGAGTTGCATCTTGGAATTTTGATTATTTTATTTACTAAACCTTGACAAGAATTTTTACGAATTCTCACATTTTTAGAATTAATTTCAATGTTTAGAAGTTTTATTATTACTATAAAATAACTTAAACATTGTAAATAATAAATAATTTTTAATCTTTTATGAGTATATTTTTTTTATTTAATTAAGTTTGATTTTTTTCATCGAACTATGACAAAATGCAACAGTATTATTATTAAAGACCATACTACAATCCGCCCTTGTAATAAAAAATATGACCTTAACAAATAATCAATTGTTAAAACAATTATTCTTAAAATTAAATAGATTAATTAGGAATTAAACCATTACATTTTAGGGATTAAACTTCCTAATTAATTAGGGCTTTTTAGGCTTTCCAAACTAGAAGTATTATATAAACACTAATGAAAACTATAATTGTAAACAAAATGAACGAATTCTCAACTTTTTACAACATTCTACAGTAAGGGAAGTTTTCTGAACAAGTTCTATAGAATTTTATAGAATTTATTATGTATAGAAACCTTATGCTCAAATTCTATAGCAGTTTCTATAGAACTTTATAGAAGAAATTCTCTATAGAAACTTCATTCTCAAGTTCTATACGGATATCTATAGAATTATATAGAAATAATTTCTATAGGAACTTTCTTATAGACTTCTATATAATTTTCTATAGAATTCTATTAAGCTCTATCAACCATTTTCGTAAGGGTGACCACTTTACCCCATTGACCACTTTCCCCCACCAGACCCTAAATGTTTTGTCGTGATTAATAAATAAATGCAATTGGAAAAAATTGTTAGATCAACGAGAGTTTTGGCCTTAAAATCCTATTAAAATGATATACAGTGAAGCACCCCGTTTATACGTTTCTCTTTTATACGTTTTTTTCAATTATACGTTTTTTAAATTGATCCCTGCAGAGTCTAATACGCATTAACCTATACCTATTATACGTTTTTTTTGAGCAATCACGATTGCTTATTGCTTTCATTTGACTGTCCTTGACGTTACGGTTCCTTTTTCAGCTTGGACCAGGGCTGCAGCACCACCGTCCACGGCGGCGGCACGGCTGCTCCTGAGCACCGTCCACCGGAATCCACTTTTACTGGGCGGGTGGCGTCCATGTCCTACACACGCATGCTCATACACACTTCCCTACGCGCGCACGCCTTTACACACATACAACGCCTACGTGCACACACGTAAGCCTACACACACAACTATACACGCGTAACCACCCAGGAGGAGGGAATGCTTGGGGGGGGAGCCATTTCTGGAAACAATAACTCCAATGAGTAGGGTCTTGTCGCAACTCGTGATTGCGAAAAACATAATTTGAATTCAAAGTTTCGGAATTCAAATTAGAGTTAATTGGGGGAAGTGGGTCACATTTTAATTTTTTTTTTTTCTTCATTTGTACGCTTTTCCATAGAGTCCCCTTCAAAAACATATAAGCAATGTACCCTCTTTTTTTTCAATCACTTTTATCAGTCTTGATGTCATGAAAGTTGACGATTACATTAAACTTAGATCAAACCTTTTGTGCGGTCAGTGCAGTAATTTCAGGAGAAATAAACATCAAGCAATGGTTTTGAAGTTTGAGAAACATGTCATTAGGCATTATCTTGTTGGAATAAATTGTTTAAACTAGTAATTAATGGTGTTTTTGGTTTAAAAAAAATTGTTCAGTACATCAACATTACTCTTATTATTCATTCTGCCCTGCGAAAAAAATATTGGTATAGTTTCCGTCCGTTGCGAAACTTCCTCAGACTAATACTGAGCCGCCTCCAAATGTGCGCTTTGAGACTTTTTTTTTCTTTCACAGAGATCGTACCAGAAGTTGCAAAAACCATCTCGTGCATACTAATTTAACTTTTTCTCATCAGAAAAGAATGCTTTTTTTTAAACCCATAATAACGCATTTCGGGCACGCTTTTTAGAAAACATGTTGAACAGCTCAAGAACTGCATCGTAACCTGAATTCCCATCTAATACTCTTATTGTTTATTTTTCGGAGCAAGCTCGTCTTTTTATCATGTGTTTCACACGTACAGAAACAGAAGATTTCTTACCTGTTCGTCTTTGTGGTCCTTATTTGCCAGGATTTTTGAGAAAGCTCCAATGATCGATCTTTATATATCCAGATTTTGTTGCTATTTGATGTACAGTACGTCGTGAAGTTTTTCAAGCAACCACTTTCCTTTTCTCAAAATCATTAAGCTTAGTACCTAACATTATGACTGTAAAAATAGAATGTGGTTCCCCTCAATCGCTTTCTAAGCATTTTATATCGTTATGCAGCGCAATTTGCAGAACTAAAACATGCAAATTTTGCTTTTTAGAACACGCAAATCTAATTGTCCTTACAATTTTGTGCATGTAATAGGGATGTCTAAATTCAAACGTAATTCTATAAATACGAAGTTGTTATGTATTTCCAATAAAAGTAGTCAGAAAAAGTTTATTTTACCATTAGTTTTCAGTCAAAATTTGCGCAACTTTCCGACCAAATGCAGCCAAGATTTGAGTTTTTTTTTTTTTTTTTGTCCCTAATTTTTGCCACTACTGTACTCTTGTCTTATAAAATTGCGCTGTTAAAGAATATTATATTTGGGGCTGGCCTAACCTGGCAGCATTGTGAAGGCTACGTAGATCCTAGTCGCAGCATTACGACGCTACCAGAGGTTACTTCAAGTATGGTGTTTTTTTTAACGATCTTATTTTTTGAACCATCAAGAAAATTGGTTATTGATCTCATTTCGACCTAACCTAACTTTGAGTATTTCATGCTATGTCTATTTCTATTTCTTTGTGATTGGTCAGACCTATCGTATTAGCTTTTTTAATTTCGTTGAATAACTGACACGAACATAATCACACAATCTCGATTTTTATGTCAAAATTCATCGCAAATTTAGCTTTATTTTTTTAACTTAAAAATTTAAATTCTGTCAAGAATTTCAAGGATTTCCAAAACGGTAATAGTAATAATAACTGTTCGTCAAACTTAAACACACGAAAATACACAATTTCTACCACGCCATAAAAGGAAAAGGTAAACTTCCGTGAATAACATCTTTTCACCATGAAACGATCCAAAAATATATGTATAACAAAAAATTTGCATAATTTTGATCTTTCAACAGTCAACAGTAAACATCCATCTAAGTTTCAAGAAAATATCGTAATTGGTTCAGCAAGTATTTTGAAATGAATTTATAAATTTTCAACGAGTACATTCCTTGTTCCGTACCTACCAACAAATTCTCGTCTCTTCCTCTTTCAAAAAATGCAGTTCATATGAGCGAAATAGCTTGAGCCATATTAATGTAATAAACTGCTGCTGAATTTCCCTCTACCTTCAAAAGGGGTGTAATCATTTGTGGACGACCCAAACTGCATTTCGAGTCGATTATATTTACGTAGGAACGTAGGTTTGGTCACTTTTTCTGGCTCATAGTGAACTTTAAGGAAACTGAATCTAAATCTTATCCATCACAGTTCTGAAACAAACAAATCAATATGCAGTGAAACCTGTGTATAACGATACTGTCTATAACAATAACCTGTCTATGACAATTTTTTTTCTTTTTTTTTGCCCCAGCAAAATGTCAGCATGAATAATAAAACTGTCTATAACAATAACCTGTCTATTACGATATTTTTTTTAGATCCCAACAGTATCGTTGTAGACAGGTTTTACTGTACATCTCTAAACATTTTTCAAAGGACCTACTACGACTTTGAATACTGCAGAAGGAAAGTAACAGTGCGGAATTTGATTAATTTTTAATATCCCTGTTAATATGTCTTACTTCAGAAATAAAGGAGAAACACAGAACTATTTACCTGTCACACGTAAAATTCCTGGCAACTTGCACTGTTGTGTCTGACCTAAAAATATAAATACTTAACCAGTAAGAACAAACATCATTCATTTGTTTAAAAGTAGTAGTGAACTTAACAAAATAAACAGTACTATTAAACTACTTGCTGATAAATTATCTTTATATTTTCACTCACTAATGATTAATTACTTTATGATTGTGTTATAATTAAACCTCAATTATACTATGAATTCGGTATAAAGATGTTGAACATTTTTTGTATTAGTCGAAATACAGTATCTAATTACATTTTCCTTTCATTTTCTCTCCCCCCCCCCCCTCTAACATTTGCATACGATATGACTATAAATGAGACGTAGGTTCACGACAAAAGTTGAACTACTTTCACTTAATAAACAATTAAGAAAATTATTATACTTTATCCTTATTCCTGATGGGATTGTAATTTTAAACATATTATAAATAAAATAAGTTCATTAACTAATCATAACTTAGTATCAGACAACTGAAATAGGGTAAATGTCTGTCCGTTAGTTTCTCTGATTTTATAGAAATTAGATCTCTTATTAGAATTTATTATTGAATTGAAATTTAACTATTTTAAAGGATTTTTTTTCAATTTTAATTAAAAAAATTTTTGGGGGGAGGGGTGTTATCGATTTTGCTGCACTAGTAAATGTCCCCTCACTATCATTTGGCTTGGATTTCAAATTATTTCAACTAACTTTTTTCAACGGTTACCCTAAACAAAAAAAAAAAAAAAAAAAAACTATTACTCTCCTCATGCCAACTTAGTAGCTGCACTTGAATACTTTTATACTGTTAGTTGATACTGACGATTTTATGATTTGTTTGGATATTTTTTCGGGACTTCAGGGTGCTATGCCAAAGAATATAGATAATTGAAGAAGAACGACCACTCCGCGACCAGTTTTTAAGTTCCACCGAGAAAGCAAACATACTAACGGAAACGTGATTTGACACAAAAACCAACATTTAGGAACAGATGACATGCATTCGTCGCCAATGTTGAACTGGCTTGGCGGAGTGGTTGCCATTTCGTCTGACTCCTAATTCGAAGAAAAAAGAGAGGATCTTGAATTTGCGGGATGAGACACGACGGGTGGTACTCTCTGTTGAGATTCTAAAGCCTTTTGTGTCTGAATATTTGAAGATAATTGTAAAACAATTCCAAGTGTTCGATCCTTCTCTTCTATTTTACTAATGTACTGTAGGTGACTTGATTTGCTACCGTTGAAAAATCGCAACTGATGCATCTATTTATCAGTGTAAATCCGCGTGTTTTCCCCTTTTACTGATCATACCCTTTTCAGTTTAGTAATAAAAATATATATTGAGGGAGAAAACATTATTATTCATTTTGACTTTTGCTGATTTATATCATTGAGGTTGTTAAAACCGAATAACCTTTTTTCCCCCCCTTAACGAAGAAGTAATGAACAAACTGTGTGTGTGATTTGGTTTGCTGCTCCCCGTAACAAACCAAATTGATTCTAATCTAAGATGCTTTGTGGGTGCTTGTGTTCTTTTCTTTTTATCTAAAGAAATGGTTTAAATGAAGAAATAAATTTAAAAATAGTTAATGTTTTGTCTATTTAATTTTATCCCTTTGGGAGGAACAATATTGAAACTTCGAACAACGGCAACCCTATAGGATTGGAGCACTTTTGCTTAGGCAACCCTATACCATTGGTTTTGTAATATTTTTACTTACATTTTTTATATAACTTATGTGGGAGCTCGATGAGGGTAAATTACTCATTTTTGGCACCTTTTAGATTCTGGCAACCTTGATTGTTCACACGCAACTGGTAGGCAACCTTAATTTAACGTTTTCTTTGCAGCTTTTACTCTTCATTCATGGCAATAATTTTTGGAAACTCGATGAGGGTAAATTACTTATTTTTGCGTACTTTTTAACCTCTGGCAACCCCTGCTAGGAACCGGAGGTAGGCATCCTAACTGTAGTTACTAACTAACGTTTTCTTTGCAGCTTTTAGTCTTCATTTATGGCAACAATTTCCGGAAACTCGATGAGGGGTAAATTATCTTCCTCATTGAAAACCTTTTATCCCGTGACAACCCACCCTGCTTAGGAACCGGAAAAAGGTAGGCTACCTTAATTAAGCGTTTTATTTCCATCTTTTACTCTTCATTTATGATAACGATTTTCGGAAACTTGATGAGGGTAAATTACTCATTTTTAGGCACATTTCAACCCCTGGCAACACTGATTAGGTCACGTGAATGAGGTAGAGATTCTTACTTTCACGTTTTATTTACAACTTTTACTCCTCATCTTCTATGGGAACAATTTTAGGAAACTCGATAAGGGTATGTCAAGGTCAAGCCTAGTGGGATCTCGTACCTCAAAATCACCAACAGAAAATTATAAGCATTTTTAAGTGAGGAAAAATCATATTTCAATCGGAAATTTATCGTCTACCAATAGTTTAGTTTTAAATAGCGTGAATAAAATCACTGAGAAGAAAAACCTGGTGCCATTTTTCTCGAATGTGAAGTAATAAAATTTTTGCTTTTGCTTTGAGATTTTTACTTTATTAGGGAGAATTAAAAAATTTTCCCCTCTTAGTTAGTTTTCCATCATCTGTCGGAAACTTTTAAACTTTTTTTTTTTTTTTTTAAGCCTGATTGTTGAACACGTGTCACTTAACATAAATTTTATTTTCGAGGTACTTCGTGCAAAGCCGGTGCTCACAGCTAGTAAATAAATAAACAAGAAATTAATTAAATAAAAGTTCAGCTAAAATTATAAAATCTTCAGTACCAATATTTAGTTCTTTATCATTCAAATTTAGAAAGAAATTTGGAACAAAGTTCTCTACCTAACTGTAAAGACTAATTTGGGATGAGGAATAGGGTAGTAATTAATAAAAAATGACCCATTTTATTATCTCGAACAGCTGAACGTTACATTACAGTAAATTCTAACTAGGAACAGGAAGCCATACGATAGTGAAATAACGAAAAAAATTGTCTTAGTAACATTTGAAAGAGCATAGTAAAGCATGTGTCTGAATAAATTGTTTGTCATAGAGATCTTAAAATCAACCGAAATTCTAAGAAAAGTTGTCGAATTTAGGAGCTTCGGTGAGTAATGGAAAACATCTTTCACACGCTTTGTAGATGGATGTGCAATAAAATGTAGACAGTGAAATCGTCGGCGAGAGATTTGTACTTTCAAATTCTCGCCAAGTCTTTAAATTTGGTGTTGTTCTTAAAATTTTGGTAGACATTAAAGCCCATGTACTGTCTGACCACGGATTGTATGGAAAGAAAACATTCGTTTTAGAGCCGGAAATGGACGAATCTATTTTTTTTTTAGCGATGCCAGCTTTTGCGGAAGCAGAGTCTGATTCAAATGAGCGGAATACCAGCATCAAATTTTTACTTTTCTCCCTCATTCAGACAGATTCATCTTATCTGGACGTTGGAGAATTCCATGCAATTCGTGGTTGGACAGTATCTTGATAACGGGGGACGAAGGCAAATAAGTTTGGCGTCAAAAATCTGTCTCAAGATGCTCTTTCGATTGCTACCTATTTCAATTTTTTTTCATTATTACACTATTCATGTGGTTCCCTTGTAAGTATTAATGTTTCCGATTTGAAAAAAATATATATATATACTGAAATAT
The DNA here is from genome assembly GCF_026930045.1 of Uloborus diversus. Classification (NCBI taxonomy): domain Eukaryota; kingdom Metazoa; phylum Arthropoda; class Arachnida; order Araneae; family Uloboridae; genus Uloborus; species Uloborus diversus. Next base: position 54,038,377 of record NC_072736.1, read on the forward strand.
ATTTTTCCTTTTTTAAGGTTATAAATTCAATAAAAATTTTTTTAACTTACGTAACTTTTTCTTTGCAGGTACCAGTTTTACCATCAAATGGATAATCTTTGGCCGGAACGAGTTTTACTTTGTCCTGAAATGTACGGATTAGCTCAAAGACGAGAAACATGGATCACACACAAAACTTAGCCTAGATCGAAAATGCCTTAGAATGTCACATTGTAATCGAAATCGAAACAGTTGTTTAATAACAGGATAAACTTAGGAATTTTTTATATAGCTATAAATGTGTCATTCCCAACGTGTCATCCTCAATTTTTAATGTAATAACTTTTCTGACGAAATTCCACGCAGATAGAACTAGCATTTTAATCTTTAATGAAAAAAAAGTCATCCAGAACGGATTTTTAAAACTTAATAAATTTAAATAATCAGATAAAATTACAACCACATATAATGAGTGGTGTGATGTATCCGAGAGCATGCTCAAAAATATTGAAAGTAATAAAAAAAATAGTATTTGATAGTTAAAATACATTTCTGAATACAAAATCGAAGTCTTACTTCAGGGGGCAAATAATTTTTGCGTCAGAAAAAGTCTCAAAATACTTTTTTGATTACTACGTACTTGAACTTTTTTCATTATTACGCTTTTCGTGTGGTTCCCTGGTTAGCACTTTTTATATCCGTAATCTAAATTGCTAATATCCATATTTAAGCCCAGTAAATGATTCGTAAAAAAAAAAAAAAAAAAAAAAGAAATGTTTCTAGACTGCCTCGTTTTGCTTGAAAGAGAATAGCTGTCATTTATTTTTTTTTTCCTAATGGGGCTGAGGTAGAGGCATTGCCTTTTACAGACCTAGTTCGATCCCTCATGCATAACATCCACTCTTTCACGTAGCACCACTATCGGTGGGATGGCAATATCACGAGAATTTTGACGCCCAGTTTCCCACTAGATGGAGGCACATGGGCTCTATTCGATGCAAAACTGCAACAGGAATAGAATATAGCTTTTGTATCAGCTTTTAAATAAAATTTAGGCCATACCTCATAGAGCCAGTTGATGGTTAGACATGTGTCACCGCCTTCGCAGCCGTTGTCAGGTTTCGCAGCGCAATCAATCACCTGTTGCACGCTCCATTGTTCGAGTTGCCCCGTCTTCAGGGCATACATGGTTTCAATTGTTTCTACGGTGCTGAAGGCCCTGGGGAGAAGGTGTTTTCAGAGACATTGAAATCTTTTCCGAAAAAAAAGTAGTACTGTAGGGGCACTTCATAAATGATATCATTTTTACTTCCTTTTACTAAAAAAGAAGTATTGTATTCGCGAAAAAAAATTCACTCAAAAATCGGCCTTAATTTCCATTTTGCTCACCCCCTAATTAATGTTGAGTTTTTTTTCAACCCGACCACAAGCGGATAAGTGCCTAAGAACATATAGACACCCGAAATATCCATTTTGACATTCCCCGAGTTAATTACAACGACTTTTCTCGTGACGTCCGTATGTACATATGTACATGCGAATGCGCGGATGTGCGTATGTGCTTATGTGAGCATGTATGTCGCATAACTCAAGAACGGTATGTCCTAGAAAGTTGAAATTTGGTACGTAGACTCCTAGTGGGGTCTAGTTGTGCACCTTCCCTTTTAGTTGCATTCGGGTGTTTCTAAGGGGGTCTTTTACACCTTTTTTGGGGAAATCAATGTTAATTTAAATGCAAACTCGAGTGGTGTTATAATTTATGCAAACACTTGGCGATATATCGCCAAGCTTTTGGTCGCCAACTTGGCGTTTTTAATTTTTTTTTAAAATCTGGTTTCAATTTGGCCTTTGTAGGTGATATTTAGAGAGGTAACTATTGAATTACATTGAAATTTGCCAATAATGGGGAAATAACTTTAAATTGGTGTAAAAGGAAGTCATGTGATGCACACATCAGCTCGTTTTTTTTTCAACATTTTTGACCCCCTCCCCGTTTGTCAAAGTGTCACACTTCACCCTAGTAGTGCAAACAGGAATTTTTGAAAGGGGGCGGGGTCCAGGACCGAAAGGTCCACCCTTGCCGTATCATACTCCAACATCCAAACATATTCCTTTAATTTTATCGATTGTTGGGAACAAAAAGGATTTTTTTTTAAATATTAAATAATTACTTAGCATTAGTTGATAAAATAAATTTAGCAACAAGAAATACTTCCCCGGAATACCAGAATGCACAAGAATGAATGCATTTATTTTGCTCATAATTAAAAATTCAAAACAGCGAAGCAAAATCATCATTATGGAACAATTCATGTTTACATACTGTTCGATTTTGCAGGGGCGAAAAGAGAGGGAGAATAAAATTTCCTTTTTCATTTAATAATTCTGAAATCATCGTTACCTTAGCGTGGAATTATTTTACATACTACATACATAAAATTATAGTTAATCAAAAAAAAAAAAAAAACTCAAGGGTGATGGTAGGGGTCCGGACCTCCTGGGCCCTCCCCTTGTGTGCGCCACTGCATCCCCATCCTGTCCCTCTTTTGTCACGTGTCACGCTATTTTTCATAAACAATTTTTAAAAAAAAAAGTGTGTCTTGTTACCCCCTTACTCCCTCTTGTCACAAACTCACAATTTCACAACCCCCTCTCCCTCAAAGTTTGACATCATTTGTGGACAGCCCCTATACCATAAAAACTCCTGAGTACCTACCGTGTACCTACCACAACTGGTTTTATGGGGCCCTGAATATAGCTCAGTAGTTTGATCCAGACCAGAGGCCGAACAGAAAAATTCATTCTTTCGATTGGTACCCTTATTTCAAAAGTGCAAGTTACTTTCCATTAGTGAAACTGCGAAAGAGTGCTTATGCGGTTTTAATTAATACATCCAGTAATTTAAGTCCCACAAAGTAGAGACCTAGCTAAGAACACCCTCTCAATCACCTTCCAAACAAAATTTTATCAAAATCGGTTCGTCCGTTTAGGCGCTGTGATGCCACAAGCAGACACACAGGTGCACAGACGTGTCAAATGCATAACCCCCTTCCTTTTTGCTTCAGAGGTGCAGGGGTGCCTTCACGTGGGAGGGAGGATAATGGCACAGGTTGCGCCATCAAAATTGGGGGGGGGGGAGGTAGATTTTAAAAGTTAAAATTTATTTATTGATGTATTAAAAATTTATGTATTGATTTATTTTTTATTTAAATTATTTATTTTATTTTATTTTGTATTTTATTATGTTTATTTTAATTCATTCATTTATTTAGTTTGTGTGTGTACTGTGTATTGTATATGTTTTTGGCGTAGCACACAACTTTCCTTTTAAAATACTATAAATAAAAGTAAATAAACAAATTAAAAAAAAAATATATAAAAAATATTTAAAAAATAAATAAATTAAAAAATATACTAAAAAATAAAAAGGGAAAGAGGGGTGAGAAAACTTTTTTTTTGGGGGGGGGAGCACCCCTGCAGAGGTGAACACAAGCTCTCAATTGAACGACCAATTTTATAGCTAGTTGAACTCTGTAAAACTTGTTTCCTTACTAGCGTAATGTCAGCGCAGAAAAAACAACCTGTCCTCGCCGAGCATGCCAGTAGTGCACGAACTTATTTATGAGCATCGTAACGTCACTACAGTGAGCGCCATGTTGAGACAGTGGTTAATTGAATCAGCCGCTTTAATGAACCAAATCTTCAAAAACAGAACGAAATCCAGCTTTTATAACAAAAAACGCTGGATATTTGAATAAAGCACGCGAAGATTGAATCAAGAGTATGTGACTGACTTCCCCTTCTCACGAACAATGTGGTGCATCATCGCAGTCTTTTTTTTTCTTCGCGTTCTTTCAGTGAAATGAGTTTTTTTTCCCTTTGTAAATAGTGAAAAGAGGGGAGGGTGCACACTTTTAGAGAGAGTTTTCTCCGGAAAATCTAAACAAACCAGCGACAGGAAGAGAGACATGGTGTCCATGGGACTTCTACGCACTAGGTTTTGGTTTTGTCACTGGTGGCGTTAACATTTGGAGCAACGAGGTGCGAATTCTGAGCACTACAGGTATTTTATGTCATTTGAAAAAGAATGTCTAAATTAATTACTACCTATTTTTACCATTCAACAGCAGATACATCTTTCAAAGCAGATGTGTTAAAACTTGCATTTTGTAATTGCTTTTTTATACTGTTTTGCGATAAAATTCTTTAAATATTCAAAGAATGAATATTTTTAGTGAACGGCATCATACTTCTCTAATGATACTTTATCTTTTTTAAAGGAAGTAGTAACAAAGTACGGTGTTTACATCAGATTTTTAAATTCTGTATCCTCATATATTTCACATTTCATAGCGAACGATAGAGGTGGCGGATACAAGGGGGGGGGGAGGAGGTCATGACCTCCCCTCCCCCCCAAACCCATTACAGTATTTGAATGTTTGTTCGAAAAAATAAAAAACTCGATCGAAACTCGAAACCGTAAGAAGTAGATACAAGGGGGGGGGGGGACATGGGGGCCATGACCCCCATGATCATCCATTGCATTTGAGTAGTGAAAATGGTTGCTTGAAAAAAAAAAAGGGAAGAAAAGCCGGACCGAAACCATAATAAGAAACAGTAAATAGTTCTCGAACTCTTTTTTTTTGGGGGGGGGGGGGGGTATTAACTGTCACAGTTAGTCTGCGGCGCTGGGTTCAGGAGCCAGTATAATGGAAAGTAACAAAGAAGTGTCTGACGCCAGATCGCATTTTATGCAACAAATTTAATCAACTATAGTTTTTGTAAAACCCCATCTAAAGGTTCATGCATCGCTTCAATCGATAAAACATTTGAGTCCGTAAATGCTTTTTTTTTTTAAATGTAAAGTCTCTGTAGATTATCATTTCTTTCTGTTGTAATTTTTAGATAGTTTCGTTTATAGTCGTGCTGAGTTTATTTTTAAATGTGCTGTAAATAGTTTATTGGTTTAAATCAGTGTTTATAGGATTAAGTATCGTGCAAGAAATGTAAAATTTGAGGGTCGTGTTAGCGCAAAACCTTATTATACAAACGTTCTCGTAAACTAACCCAGCGTATTAGACGGAAACCTTGTTGAAAAAAGCCGCGTTTGTTAGAAAATAACTGCATATAACAGGGGTTCCCAATTTTTTTCCGACTCACGGCACCTTTTGACGAATTGCATTTTTTTCCAGGGCACCCTAATCTATTTCAATTATACATGCATATTGAAAATATGAACAGCTCGCGGCACCCCTCGCCCCTCCTTACGGCAAACCAGGGTGCCGCAGCACACACTTTGGGAACCTCTGACCGACGACAAAAACAATGAAGCGTTCGGGTGACAAATCAGTGTAGTCCCTTTTTTTTGGACTGTTTAAAAAACTGATGAACCCAAAACCCCGATGGAAACATATCTAGAGTTCCTGTATCAGACTGTGAGACTGCGACGTTTCGTCAACCTCCGATTTTCTACAATTGGAATTAATCAGTCAGTGAGTAATTTATCAAGTCCGAATTATATTTATAGAATATTTAATTGTTATTTAGATTTTCGCCGCATGTTTACTTCCCTTTACAAAAAAGGAATTGTATTCGCGAAAAAATTTTCACTGAAAAATCGACCTTAATTTCCATTTTACTCACCCCCGAATGAATGTCGAGTTTTCTTTTTTTTCGACTAAACCACACGTGGATAAGTGCCTAAGAACGTATAGACACGCGAAATATCGGTTTTGACGGTTCCCGAGTTAATTACAACGAGTTTTTCTCGTGACGTATGTATGTGCGTATGTGCGTATGTATGCCGCATAACTCAAGAACGGTATGTCTTAGAAAGTTGAAAAACCACGCTGGTGGTGTTTCCCACCTCCAGCTCAGTCACTTCTTATGCCGGGCTGTTTGAGTGCTAATAAAGCACGAAACTGCGTCCTCGGCTGGAGTGACTGAGCTGGCTGTGTTTTTTTACGAAACATTATGTTTTTGAATGTTTTTTTTGGAAAATTTTCTAATACCGGTATTAATACCGGAATTCTGGCCATCACGTTAAAAAAATACCAAATTCCGGCATTGCATATTCAGTCAGGTATTACAATCCCTAGTCATCATCAATGAAACTCACTCCACGGCATGATAATTTGATAATAATTTTTGGTAATGTTTTAAATGCAGAGAAATGTTTTTATTTTGACAAGGGTGAACTGGATCGGGTAACTTGACTGTTTTTACTGGTAAGACTCATTTCAGGGGAATGAAGAAACGAAAAAACGGGTCAACAATGAACGCTATCTACTGGAGTTTAGGGTTCATCCGCTGGAGTTAGGTTTTCAAATTTCAAACTATCAGAATATCATCAAACAGGAAATTGCTTCGTTCAAATGTAGGAGCAATTTTCACCCATCATAACCTTGACGGGCGATTTTCTAATATTTTAATTATTTGTAGAACTCTCGAGTCGAATTAAATTTTATACCTAGTCCTGCTTGGTTATATGACAAAATACGTCCATTCTATTTACTTCAAAATCGATGTTATTCTCACATTTATTTCGTTTTCTTTGATTTACTTGAGTTGGAGGGGACACAGAATCCCTAGAAACATTTTGCGACTTTGAGCGACACTTGAGAACGAAAAGTGTAAGACTTCGTGCTAAAAACTGCGATTGGTGGAAATAAACGGTGTGATTGAGGGTGCGGAGACCAGGTTTCAAAATACGTGATAGCTGATTTAGAAGTAAGTGGTTGTTAGCCGAAAACTAAATAAGTGGTCGTTAGCCGAAGACGAAATAAGTTGTTGTTAGTTAGCGTTTTTTTGACAAAATAAAGTCGAAATCCATGTTTCGTTTTTGCTGATGTGTAGTTTGGAATTTCAAATCAAATCAACTTTGTCCTCAACTAGTTCAACCTACTCTAAGACTCTGGAGAACGGGATTCGGAAGTGAGAATTTGTTTTCTAATGGGAGTTCATATTTTCTACCTATATGCAAAAGCTTTCTTTTACCTTTCTATTTTAAATAAGAATTAAGTTACATTAAATTTAGAACAAAACGTGACTTACGTGACTTACCAGCAAGCTCCGCATTCCTCTTGGTTGTTTACTGGCGTCACAACCTTTTTCTCCCTCCTAAAAAATTTTTTTCATAGCGTCAGTTGAACAAAAATAGACCAAAGATAACATAGAAATAGTTGAATCAACTTTTACCTCTGAAGGCAGAACTTGAAACAGGCTACAAAAATCTTTTTGACATAGACATTCGCTTTTCACTTACCAATCGACTCTCTGCGGCAACTGATCCCTGATGTTCCTGTTTGCCCGAAGTTTCATACTTCTGGGGTATAAAGAGCTCTTTTTGGGAAGTTTGTCGGCGGGAACGTCCACTTTGGCAAGGTGGACTGAAAATAAATTCATTAATAAATAACAATGATCAAAACTGTGACATACTGAATCATGTAGCAAAACACGACAGATTGGTCCTACGTACGAGAGCTATAAATTAAGTATTGGAAACATAGGTATAAATTAATTTTAAATGAACTTACAAGTGTAATTTCGTTAACATTTCTTCTATCACCAGAAAAGTTTATAACATTTTGCCAAACGTCGGGAAAATGTTGCGAACCACTGGCAGGGTGTTGATTGTTGACGTCAGCGACCGAGCACATTGATGCTCGGGCACATGACAAGGGTGTTCGTGATCCGAAATTTTCCGAAAATTTTGGGTCGCCGTTTCCAAAAATTTTGGGCTGACAATAACAATATACATTCTAAAACTGGAAAATTATTTTTTTAAGAAATTTTAAATGTATTTTTTTTTTTCAATTATTTTTGTATGCATATTTGAATTGATTATTTCAAAAAGGGCATAGGTCCAACTAATACAACTTTTCAGGAATCAATAAAAAGTGATTATTTCATTCAGAAATGAACTAAATTCTACGAAAGTTTTTATGACTAATCCAGCCACAAGTAGGATCATTACCTCACCTTATAAATTACGTTTCATTTCGCCACTGAAATTAGTTTATTTTATTATTATTATTTTTTTTAATTTGGACTTATGCCCTTTCTGCAACAAATATCCTGAAAGAGTAGTTTAGAGAGATGAAAATGTAAATCAAGTGAAACAGATTTGTTTCAAACTGATTGATGATAATAAAAAATAACATAACAAAAAGTGCCAAAAATAAGTAGGAAAGTCCGTATTCATAAATTCATTATCTTAAGAAAATACATCTGTGTATTTTCCTCTTTCTCTCGTCTTATTTTAGTGAAATAATAAAGCTTGGTGTAAAAAAAATAATAAAAAAAAATACAAAACTAACAAACTGGCATAAAAAGCAAAAGTTTTACATGTGTATAAAACTAAATTCATATTCATCAAAAATATCCTCCATGGAAATCTTTTTTTCTATCCTTCCCTTGTCTAGATTTGTGTACCAAGTTTGATGTATACATGTTAGTATGACTATGTTCAAAACTGTTCTGAATAATCATCATGATATTTGTTATTTCTTCCAACAATATGAAATTTTGTTCTTTATACTCTATATTGGCAAATGTAGCTCAGCCGACAAGTTAAAGCACAGTTGAGCAATATTCTCTTGAAAACCATCTATAAAATAGCTAGCCTGAAGCCGTTCCTTTGATGTTCTATCGAATATTTAAACATTCTAAATGTTAATAATTGAAAACATGTCGCCCAGTAGAATCTTTGCAGAAAGGGCATAAGTTCAAGACTTATGATCTTTCTGCACTAAACGAAAAATGTGACCCCTAAATAAAGTGCTTTGTTGTACAAGGATTGACTTCCCTGCTACACTAGTCGATGTCTCTACATACAAATATGGAAAAGCCACAGCTAACTCAATTTTGAAAAAAATGTGACTTATGCCCTTTCTGCAATAATCGATTCATTTGAAGAGTTAGGAGATTCGAGCTTCCTCATAGTTTCCGAAAATTTCAGTCTTCAGAAAATTTTATTTGAGTCTACAACCACTCATGGCACATGATGACTGAGACCAACCTCCATGGATAATTCCTTGATACTCCATCGATGGTCTATGGAAAAGATGTTAATCTCTTGGGGAAAGGAGGGTCGGCCTGTGTGTTAGAACTCCGCAGTCTTGCTCCGACCCCCAACGAAACGCTTTACCTTATCGTGTAACCGTCTTTCCAATACGGTAATGCATTTTCAACACAGGCTTCCAGGAATCCAGAACTGCATTTTTGCCATGGACAATCTTGATTGTAAGCCTCGCTGATTATCTTTCGATTGCATGTTTTAGAGCGATTAAAACGAAACTCTTCACTTTTCTTTAACCCCACTCAACAATATACCTTTCTAACTAAATCGACTGTGTTTTTGCATTCTGCATACCGACAACAGCCAGACCCGGATTATCCATTAGGCCATCCTAGGCCCAGGCCAGGCCCGGCTCCTGGGGTAGACGACCAAGGCCACCGCTAGGGCGGCAGACGTCAAAAAAAGAAGAAAAAAAAGAAAAACTCAAATTTGTTCCTTAGTTTTTTTCCCCTGTTAAAATTGCAACAATGCGTGAGAGTCTGCTCGATGATTCAAGGAAGAAAAAAAGTTTTATTGCGACCAGGGTGCGGCACTTTTCAACATCGCCTGGAGCGGCAAAACTACTACAGCCGACCCTGGCCCTGACCTAGGGTCGCAAGTTGAAAAGGGCGCACGCACATCACGGAGGAAATAATAAACAGCTCATTGAAAGAAAAGAGGGGGAAATCAGTAATGTGACGCTCTAGTTCATATATATATATATATATATATATATATATATATATATATATATATATATATATATATATATATATATATATATATATATATATATATATATATATATATATATATATATATATATAATTTTTGGAGGAGGAATTATCCATTCCCCCTTACCGAATGAAACTTCAAATTTTATCGAATAACAAAATACGGGCATGCACACGAACCAACATCTAACGAAGAATGAGACATTAAGCGTCAGTAAAAGAAAAATATTATAATATCGTTTCCAAATTTGCCAAACAAATTTTAGAAGGTCAAATAAAAAAGAGAGAGAGAGAGAGAGAATGCGAGAATGAAAAGGAAAAGAAATTAGAGAAACAATTCACGAAATAATCGTCTAAAGATTTCAACCTCAATCATTCTATTTTAGAGAATGACAAAGAGTTGACATACTCTACGAGTGCAACTTCCGAAGAGGACACAGATTTTGGAATCACATAAAATCCCCAACTTCCAAGCACCTTTGCTCCAAAAGGCTTCCCTATTAAACGAGCTGATGTGTGCATCACATGACTTCCTTTTACTCCAATTTAATGTCATTTTCTCGTTATTGGCAGTTTTAATGTGATTCAATAGTTTACTCTCTAAATATCATCAACAGTAACCAAATTAAAACCAGATTAAAAAAAAAAAATCGCCAAATTTGTCGCTAAGTTGGCTTGAGTTTACATCGAAATTAACAATGATTCTCCCCCCCCCCCAAAAAAAAAGAGGTAAAAGACCCTCTTTGGAGCATCCGAATGCAACCAAAAAGGGAGGTGCACAATTCCGTTCTTGAGTTATGTGTCATGCATACACACATACGCACATACGCACATACACACATACATACGTACATACAGACGTCACGAGAAAACTCATTGTAATTAACTTGGAGATCGTCAAAATGGATATTTCGGGTGTCTGTACGTTCCTAGGCGTGGAACGTCCACGTGTGGTGGAGTTGAAAAATAAACTCAACATTCATTGGGGGGTGAGAAAAATGGAGATTAAGGTCGATTTTTGAGTGAAAATTTTTTCGCGAATGCAATACTTCCTTTTTTATAAAAGGAAGTACAAAAGTTCTTGAAAAAAAATTAAAAAAGAAAAAGAAAAACTCATACCGACTGTATGTGGCCAAAGTCTTGTACACCAAATAGTTACGAATGTATGAGAAAAACTTATAAAAGATTTCCTAATACAGTATAACCTCGATTAACGATTGTCAAGGGACAGGAAAAAGTTATCGTTATATCAAGGAAATCGTTAAATTGAGGAGCATAGACATTCAATGCAGTCAAATCCGGATCAGTGAAATGTATCATTAAATTGACGAAATCGTTAAATCGAAGTTGTACTGTATCTGGATATAGTAAAAAACGAGGGAGGAGGTTGTGTTCCTTCCAGAAGATGTCATCAAGAAGCTTCAGCCAAATGAAAATAGCTAAATACTTGCTCCTTTCAAGGGCATGATTAATAAACAACAAAAAGAATTGAATTTGTCGTTAATAGTTATATTTCTCTAATCAAACACATTTTTATAATGATGAATTTTATTAAGTTCAAAATTTTTCGTCAAATTTTTCAAAAATAATACATTACTTGTATAAAAATAAAGATTTTGTTTGAAAGGTAACAACACGTTCCTTTTCGCACTTCTCCCATTATTATTCATTATTACTTGTTTCTATCAACTCTATTTACGTTGAATCGCTACAAGTCAAGATTTTAACGTGTCTTTCGATTCACCCCTTTCTGCGGAGTTAATCGAAACACCGGTAAAAGATTATATATACAAATACAAACTATTCAAAATGTTTTATTTTCGCTTAAAATTGCAGGACAGAAGGTTCTAGCCAAAAAATCAACTTAACATTTCTTTTTATATTCAAAGTTGGGAAGTGTTCCAATACACTCCATTTTACGGAACGAAGATTAAATTCGAGAAATCGATTCAAGGTTCAACGTTCTTAACTCTCATTTTTCGCTGCATAGCGCAATTTTGTTTTTATTCGAAAATTGCTTGAAATCGAGAAGTTTTAAAACAAAAGAAAATTAAATTCCGTCTTCTCTTTGATTTGAAAGAAATGAAGTTGTAAAAATTGTTCTTACCAGTCTTAATTCAATTATTTTAAGTGAGAAATAAAAAATGTGATTCTAGAATTTTTTGCGTATGAACTTCTGGCGAAAACATGACAATAGAATTCGTATGCAGTCGAACTCGTTTATAACGAGTCCTGATTTAACGAGAACCCGGATTTAGCGAGGAAATAAGTGATACTTGTTTGGTACAACGTTATGTCTTCGGGAGCATAACTTTCATTCAACGAGCAAACCCTCTTAAAGCGAGCAATATTTTTGTGATTCGTAAAATTTCTATTGTGTGAATTCCAGCTCAGCTTATCCTTTTTTTTTCTTGGTAAATTTTCTTTAACATTCCAAAGTCAACCAAAGTTAGTGATAAATCATAAATCCTGAGAGAATGCGATGATAGAACTTTTTTTTAATTTGTGGAGTGAAGAAGCATTGAAAAATTATATATGTGTACATGGGCACATATATAAAGGGCAAGTGGGGGCTTGAGTCCCCCCCCCCCCTTTTATAAATTAGAACTTCCTTGCTTTCAGTACTTTTTTCTTTGCAAAAATGTAAAAACATTTCTTCTCCAGCCATTATTGAAGGCGTTTTTAAAAGTGTCAAATTTTAATGACCCTAATATGTCTTGAAATCGGTTTCCATGGGGAAAATACCCCGTTAAACCATGGGAAAAATGTTTGAACCCCCCTTACAATTTTGCTTATGGGCGCCCATGTATGTGCGTATATATGAAGCAGTGAGAAGCAAAGGGATGTAAATGGCGAAATTAAAAATTTGGGGATAACCATTACACATGCCAGGTGAACCTCTCCTGTGTCTCGGGGCAAGAGATGGTACTAGTGGTCCTGGTAGTTGCTGCTGTATAGTATGATTCATTAAAAAAAATTCAATGAAAGCCTACCTTGGATGTCATCTTTAAACGCGTTTTTCTCAAAACTTGAAAATGTCCACTTACATCCCTTTGCTTCTCACTGCCTCATATGTATTCCTCAAAAACAATGACTCAAGAAGAGGCCTTTAGACAGTTCAAAACAAAGTACCCAACTCATTTGGTACTGTACAGTGAGAAAAAGAAGAAGGGGGGCGGAGGCAAGTATGAAGAATTTTATCATGCACTCGATTTTTTACGAGCACCCGGTTATAACAAGCAAATATCGTGGTCCCTTTATGCTCGTTTTAAGCGAGTTTAACTGTACTTACAAAGGAAAAGTGATGATTCTGTAGCAAAGCAAATAAATATAGGCTAAACAAAACAAGTCATATTCATCAAAGCATTTGTCTGAACAATTTTGTACCGAATGCCGAGAAGAAAGCAGTTTCTTTGCTTGCGTGTCGGAAAATTGAATTGAAGGTAATTAGTTAATCTCAAGTCTATTTCTGTTATCTGCGTTCGAAGTTATTTCTTCACTGATTCTTTGAGAGAAATTTCATTTAAAACTTTACCTGCGACATTGATTTTAACTAATTAAGATTTAAAATTTAGCAATTTAATAATTATTTCATGATAAGCTAAACATAAAAAACATTTTATAAAAAAAAAGCATTGGAATGTAAATATTGTAAACTCCCGATTGCAGTAATTTGTGCTAGAAATATTAAAAATTTCAATTATTTCCGCGTGAAAGTAAACTCCTTCGAAAAAAAAAAAGAACGGTAAAAAGTTCCTTCACCCCAAATTTTTATTTTTTTCCCCGACCATTACCATTTTTAATCAGAACACAGTTTTTTGTTGTTTCTATTCTTTCTGCATATTTCTGCGATGGTTTATTTGATCACACAACCAACAGTACTTTTATGTAATTACATTAACATTTAAATTTACAAAATGCAAAAGGATTAAAATTTCAAACACTCATCCGCTTGGAAAAATTCGGCGAAACACAAGCATTTTCGCAAATTCCCCTCTCAAAAAAATAAATAAATAAATAAATAAAATAAAAAATAAATAAATAAATGAATGAATAAATATAAATAAATAAATAAATAAAAAAATAAAATAAAAAAAATAAAATAAAATAAAAATATTTTTTTATTAAATGAGTTATCAATTGAGGCAGAGAGAAGCTGTAAAAAAAAGTACACCAATTACCTTTGTATTAAACAAATCAATTACTAAATTACATCCTGGTTAAAAAAAGGGTTCACCAATGTAAGCGAATTTTTTTCTGGGGCAAAATATCGGATTTTCAGAGTATACAGACAAAGTCGAAGAAATACCGTTCAAAACAGTGGATTTTTAAATTTTTATTTATTTATTTATTTATTTTATTTTATTAATTTATTTATTACTAGTGGTACCCGCACGGCTTTGCCCGTAGTTGAAAATTAAAAGGTCATTCGGTTCGCCTGTATATTTACAAATAATGGATGACGAATTTCTCGCCAATTGGCTGTGTTCATTCGCTCTCCCATTCCACGTCATGATAATTTCGTAATTTACTCGTCCATCTTATGATAATTTTGCTCCGGAAAGCGTTCTTAAAATTGAAATAGAGAAAGAACAAAATTGAATTTTCGAAAAATCGCTTCGAGTTGCACACCCCCATGCTACAAACTAACTTTGTGCCAAATTTTATGAAAATCGGTCGAACGGTCTAGGCGCTATGCTCGTCACAGACATCTTACAGACATCCAGACAGAGAGACTCAGAGCTTTTATTATCAGTAAAGAATATTTTTTGACAAGTTTTTCAAACGTAACTTCTGAAAAGCAACTGACAAAATTCAAGGACTAGCATTTTGACATTTTTTAAGGTTTTCAAGCCTTAAAAATAAAACTTTTTTATTTCAAGCAGTTTTCAAGATTTTTAAAAAGCAGACGGAATTATGTTAAGCAGTTAGAAGCCACAAAAGTAAAACTAGAACCATGCCCTAGTTGGAGATGAGTCGGTCTTTGAAAGAGAAAGACTTGAAGAATAATAATTTTACCTGTTTTTCAAAAATATAGAATTAAAGTTAGGATATGTCAAGCGCTAAGTAAATAAACATCAGACTGCGTTTCATTTGCAGAGAAATCGTTGCATAATTTCTAACACTTATCGTGTTCTTCAAGTTCGCATAAGATAACAAGTTGATAGTGAACTGACTTTTGAACGATTGATCTTATCAGGATAAATAGATAAAAGTACCTCGGAGATAATACATATTTTGTTTTGATCTTAAATGGGATTTTTACTCTCGCGCGCGCGATCAAAAATTTTACAAACTAACATTTTTTAAGTTTAAAATTGTGTTATCATTTAGAAGTTATTTATTTATTTAAGCCCCATCAATCACCAACGTACCAACCTGATGAGGGTTGAACCGGATGTGGTGATTGGGGAGAACAGAATAGTTCACGAGGGACCAAGCTCATTCAGACAATTCATTTAGAAGCTATGCTATATGTATGCATTACATGTATTTCTTCTTTAGTATTTTTGTTATCATTCTGCTTTTAATCATTTCTACAATTTAGCTGTCGCAACTTATAGAAAATAACTAGGAGGCTCCACCGCCTGTTCACTTTGCTCACCAACCCCCATTTGTTACCACTTGAGGTGGATCAATGCCACTGATAATTTTAATGATTTTACCCATGGCTGTCCTCAGGATATCCTGGATGTCCGACACCCTAAAGCAGCGGTTCCCAACCTATGGGCCGCAGCCCACAAGTGGGCCACGAACAGCGCGTTACTGGGCCGTGGACACTGTTGGAGAATCTGAAAAATCAAAATAAATCTTGGGGTCTTAATTTTCGGTTTTTTTTTTTTTTGTTTTTTTTTTGTATAAATTCACTTACTAGATGTGCCGTCACTCTCACTCATCATAGAGCTCTCTCCCTGGCTCAGAGCCAATAAGGAACTTTAATATTTTTAACATTCCTTAAAAACTTTTCCCTATAATTGGAGATGAAATCTAATGGAATCAAAAGCTGCTTTAACGAAAATTGTCAAAGAAACTAGTATTAACTTCAAGCTTGAAGTAAAAAATGCTCCTCTTTTGTTGAACTGGCATGACAAACTGGTGAACTGAGACTTTTTGAGGGGCTTTTCGAGAACCTACTCATTTAAATGAAATTTTTCATTAAAAAAAATGTAGAAATGCATTGAATGTTTGAATGTTGCGAGTTATTTGAGACTAAAATCTATATTCTTGGCTAAAACTATCCATTTTTAATCCAGATAGTTGCTCCCTCATAGGGGAAAAACAGTGTCAAAAATCCTATGCGGCTTTAACTTTGATGACTTTTACATTTAAGAACAGTTATATGAGCTGATACCCCCTCTCCTCCTTTCCCCAGAAAGTAAATTTTGGGTGCAAATAATATATAGCAGTTAGTAGGCATCAGTGGTGTTCTCTACAAAACTCGTGGGCCGCACAAATAAAAAGGTTGGGAACCGCTTGTCCTAAAGGTCTAAAGGGGTTGGGAATAACACAACAGGGCGGAAAGGCTTCCCCTGGATGTCCTGTATTCAACGGTACATCCAACGGTACTGACTTAGTAGACATTACCACTTGTCAAAACAAAATGGATATCTTATCCCACCCAACAAAAGTGGCAATTAAAAATCTATTATTTTAAATAAACGTTGTGAAAACTAGGGTATATCGAGCTTCTGGTTTTGAATGAGTCACTATTGCAGGGGGGGGGGAGCGTCATAACTAATATTGGTCACAATAATAGGATAATTGGGACGAATTTTTCGAAATATGGGTACCCAAAACAGAATTTTAGCCTAATTTGGTTGTAACTGGTTATCAACAATGTTTTGACGCACAAGATGAGCAAATTAATTTAAAAATTTTAATTGCGTCAAAATGTTGATTACCTGTTACATTTCCGCACAAAGTTATATATTTATTCCTTATATTTGGTTGCTTTAAAGGAGGGGAGGGGGGAACCATGATCACGTTATCGTAACCCCGCCAGAAACTCGTGAAGTTTCAGAGAGTGAGAAAAATACATGGTTTATTTATATAAGAATTTTTTTTTTCAACTCCAAAAAGAAGTTTCCTATGAGATGTTCTGCGTGGGTCTGGCTAGTTCAACGAATAATCAATATCAGAACTGCAGCAGACATGTAATTTTAAAAAATTCTGCTACTTGTAAACTACTATTATTAAATTCAAAAACAAAATGAAATCTCCGTTTACACGTACCATATCTTATGAATTCCTCTGGTGTCATATTCGGAGAACTGATTGATGCCATAAACAGTCGATTGCGTGAAGTTTCCGTTCTTGTTTAACCAATTGATTCTTTTCAGAGTTTGCTGAAACAGAAGAATGAGCAGTAATAAAAATATAAAAATTCTTTTAACAATTTGATAAGTTAACCAACTTTTCCTACATTTGATGGAGATTTCAGTAGTTGAGAAAGATAATTTTGAACTCTTTAGTTGAGATAGATAAACTTGAACTCTTTAGCAAGAGTTCAAGCAACTCTTTAGCAAATGTTCCCGGGTTGGTTTTTATGCAACATGTCAAACTCAGGGGGCGAAACAAGTAATAATTATTCCTTTTTTTTTTTTGAATTTGTATCTGATGAATTAATAGTTTTCACAACATGAAAAAGGTCGAAACATGGTCGAACAACATGGTCGAAAGGATTTGTTTCAGCTGACAATAGTTTTCACAATCGCAATCAAGTTTTGGAACATCATTACTACTCAGTAAAACCTCGTTAAGTCGTCACTCACGGGACCAAAAATTTTTGACCACTTATGCGGAGTGAATACTTATGTAAAGTGAGAAATTAAGCAAGAAAAAAAAAAAAAAACCGCCTTACAAATACTTTCATGAATAGCTGTAGAATTTCACTGAGAAAAACAATAGCTATGTAAGCAATGTCTTTCAATCAGTGGAAACTTAAAAAAAAGGGGGGAAAATACTCGTTTTAGCTACCTTTTTTCCCTCTCTTACTTATGCATTAGTTAATACGAGTACTAATAACAACTTATTCAGCAAGTTACCGCCCTATAGCCAGGGCTAAGGCAGAAATACATGAAATACACCGCCAGCTCAGTCAATTCCAGTCGAGGACTGCAGTTTCGTGCTTATTAGCACTCATCAGCCCGGCATAGGAAAGTGACTGAGCTGGAGGTGGAAAACCTCTTAAGGAAGCCAAGAGTGCCTAACAAACTGGTAGCTAAGGTATATAGGGCGGTAACTTACTGAATATACCTGCTTTGCCTTCAATCTCCGAGTTGAACCGAACCATTGCTTCGGTCACTCGTCTGGTCAGTGCTAATTCTTGTATTAGATACCGCTTTGTTTCTCAGTCACTTTCCTATGCCGGGCTGATGAGTGCTAATAAGCACGAAACTGCAGTCCTCGACTGGAATTGACTGAGCTAGCGGTGTATTTCATGTAATAACAACTTATTTGATTGTTGTACTTATGGTACATTAAAACAATCCATCAATGTTGACTAATGAAGTTGTTGCTTACTGAAAATAACTTTATCTTCTAACATTCTTCAAGCTTTAAATTCTGTATCTGTTGTACCTTGAACGGATGTTAAATACGGAAAAACTCTCTCTTGGTATTAGATTTGTCTGTCTTGCCTGGTGGAGTTTGATTCATATTCTCGGTACTAGATAGAGTTGCAGCAAGAAGTATGCTTTGAATGACCAGAAGCAAGGAGCGATATTTTAAAAAGAAAAAAAAAGACTATCACACAGGATTTCAACTCTACGCTAAGCAAGTACGAGGCTATTTTCTAAGATGCGATAAGAAAAGAGAATTTTAAAAAACAACTTTTGAGTTAACTAGGGTAAAATTACATATGGAGACCATTAAAGGTGGATTATTTTACATTTCTGTGAATGAGACCTTGTAGCGGGACCAAAGGAAAACGAGGCCTTAAACAGAGTGACCACTTAATCGGTTGACTAATTATTGAGGTTTTACATTTTTCGAAACGTTCTTCTCTCTCTCTTTTCGAGTTTCTATGCTCTGTAGTTGATTACTCCATGTTTCTATCAGGGCCGCTGAAAGCCAAGGCGGGCCCCTTGTCAATTATGTCATCAGGCCCCCAATCCTTTAAAAGGAATATAATTTTAAAAAAAAATAAATAAATCAAAACTGCTCAGTAGAAAACAATTAAACTCTATTTTAAGCGTCACAGCAGCAGTGGCGGATACAAAGGGAGGGTCATGGGGACCATGACCTCCACCCCCCAATCCGAATCCACTTACATTGTGTTCAAACACTTTACGCATAAAATGTAAACGGTTACAGTATCTTTTCAATTCATCTATTATTTTTTAAAGTAAATATTCGATCTACTGCTTTGTTACATTGTTTATAAAATTAATTTAGGGGGGGGAGTCATTCTTC
This sequence comes from Uloborus diversus, assembly GCF_026930045.1. Taxonomy (NCBI): domain Eukaryota; kingdom Metazoa; phylum Arthropoda; class Arachnida; order Araneae; family Uloboridae; genus Uloborus; species Uloborus diversus. The sequence continues at coordinate 54,057,562 of NC_072736.1, forward strand.
GCATGATCCCCCCCCCTAAAATGGTTTTGTGTATCCGCCCCTGCACAGCGGTTAAATTCAAAAAAAGATGTTTTTTTAGCTGACAAAATAAAGAGGAAGCAATTTTAAATCGAATAAAACCCTCATTAAAATAAATACATCGGACCCTACAAAACCTCCGATGGAATAAAGGCAACCGTAGAGATGGAAACAGTGGAGAAAAAACGGAAATTTTGTGGGGGAAAACGGTTTTTCTTTTTCGTTATTTCCGTTCGGAAAAAATTTAAAATTTTAAATATTTCTCGCACTGGGTAATGTAGTCAGAAATTTACAATATTTACATTCTAATGACTTTTTTTTTCTTTTTGCTTATTTTTTTATGTGCTGTATCCCACATGGAAAGGCTAATTTTGATAGTGCAAGCTGTAAGATAATTTAATTTCTATGTGCACCAAACTAATATTTGTTGCTTTTCTCACTAAAACTGTTATATACACACAAATTAGAACTAGTATATCAATATTATTAATTAGTGGAAATGTTTAATTTTTTTTTTTCCTTTTCTGTATGCTTTCATTTAATGGGTGTGTATTCAAGTACGCACAGATGTGCATTCAAATCTAAAATGAAATTAAAAAAAAAATAAAATAAACAAAAAAAAAAAAAAACTATCTGTTTGAAATCTTTAAAATAATAATAATAATAATAATAATAAATAAAATAAAATAAATTTCTAAAAAGTGATTGGACTGTTGAATTGAACGGTTTAAAAAATCACATCTTATTCAAAATTTTGCTTGAATGATGATTAGAGTAATTTGAATAATTTTTAGTTCCTTGAACAAAAAAGGCTACAGGCTAATTTTTTGAACTGATTAAAAAGTTTAATGCATATTTCTGATTAAAAGAAAAACAATGTGGGCTGCATATGTATTTCAAAATATAGTCCTAATTTTTTTATGTTTTCTAAGAAAGTATAACTATTGTTGAAAAAATCAATTTTTGTTCTGAAAAGAACATGGAAAGAACTTTTTTCCATTGCCTCAAACTTTCCGGAAATTTTGTATCTCTAGATAACAGTTTTCCAATACAGTGGACGCCAGTTAATTGAATCAGCCGCTTTAATGAATCAAATTGTCAAAAACGGAACAAAACCCAGCCTTATTGAATCAGCCGCAACCAAAGTTCGTCTGTCGAAGCAACAGGACGAGGATCACGAGCAAGACGCCGCCCAACGAAATCCCACACATGTTCAATCGGTGACATATCCGGGGAATATGCAGGCCAAGGAAGAAGCTGTACCTGCTACGAATCAAGGTAGGGTTTGACAGTCCTGGCAACATGTGGACGAGCATTATCCTGCTGGAATACTGCCCCTGGCAATCCTTGCAGGAAAGGAAAAGCTTGGGGCTGTAGAACTTCGTTTATGTATCGGGTACTGTTCAAATTGCCCACAATTCGTAGCAATTGTGATCGTCCATGATATGCTATGTCACCCCAGACCATAACTCCGGGTGTTCGTCCACTGTGGCGTTCGATAATGCACTCCGGACTGTGCCGTACAGCGGCATAGCGCCTGACACGAATTCGGTCATCATGGTGCTACAAATTGAAGCGGGATTCGTCAGAAAAGACGACCTGCTGCCAATCAGCACGCCAGCTCCTATGCACATTGACCCATTGTAGCCGCAGGCGGCGATGGTTTCGCGTGAGAGCAATCCTGTATAAAGGAATCCTTACGCGCAGCCCACGCTGCAGCAGACGTTTCCGAATTGATGAAGCACACAATAAAACACCTGTAGCTGTTGACCACTGTGCTGCCAATAGGGAAGTATTCGATTTTCTAATTTTATTTTTATATGATAGAGTAAGATACACGAACATCATCTGCGAAAAAATTTTTACGATACGACTAATACTTTTTTTTAAAATAATTTTTTAAAGTTCACGCGCGAGTGACGTCATTTGCTTGTAAGTCCTTTGACTGACGTCACTGCCGCGCTGCGAGGCGGCGGGGTTGGCTAGGACAAAGAAGTGCTTGGCGATCTTTGGGGGAAGGCGCGGGAAAACAAGAGCCTTCTAACAGCAGCGCGCATAAAAGGCTAGTGAAAATCCTTTGCTGTCTGTAGGGTTTAATGCATTCTGCGATTGTTTTCGATTTGATTTTCTTTGTCATGGCTAGTAGAATCAATTACAAGTATTGCTTCGTTCCTGGATGCGTATCTACATCTAAAAAAACTCCTCACAAGCGATTTGTTTTTGTTCCGTCCCAGCAGGATCTTCGAAAGAAGTGTTTTCAAGTGTGTTTATTAATTAAAATTTGAAAATGAAAATTTGCACTTCATTTTAATTAAAAACTATGTCAAGTGAGAAATACAGTTTGAAATATATGTTCATAAATAAATGTTCATAAATAAATGTTTAATAAGCATATGAGATATTTTTAAAAAAATGCAAGTAAACAAAGGAATTTAAACCCTGCACAATAAACTTAAATAGAAAGTAATAGATGCATTACTATTTCCATTTTAATAACAATGCAAAATCTATTAATACTTTCTTTTTAACATTCAAACTATCTTCAAATTTTAACTATTACATATTGATAATTTAAAAATACATTTTCAGTTTATCACCAGAAGCGTTTCTATATATACAAGACCTTTCTCACATGCAAAAAGGTACTTATTTTATGAAATGAACACCATTTTCAAATTTATTATTTTTATCAAAAGAGCAAAAAAATATATTTTTTCTTTTTTTGCTAAGTTGCACCAAAAACTCAAGGATAATTAACATGTATTAATGGATTTAAAACAATTTTCCACAAAAAAAAAAAAAAAAGCAGATCAACTTTTATTGCCAACAAAGCGAAAAATTTTCATGCAAAAACTGCTCTAAAACTTAGTACTGGAATCACTTGCAGTAGGGTTGTTACAAAATGCGCGCCTCATTAAAAGCTGCCAAGTAAGAACTGGAATAGCGCTCTTACATTGTAATTTATATACTCAGATAAAAAAACCATCGACACACAAATGGAAATGATCAATCTTGATAAGGGAAACTAATGCGAATAATATGAACTGCAAACATAGACGGATATGTACGTTACAATTTTAAAGAATAACAATGGTGAAACTTTGTTGTTTCAGTCCCCGTACTTCTAGGACATTAAATCTCTCGTCCTTTCGAAAAAAATCAAACAGCATGAATGACTTTACTTGAGAAGGTTATTGGATTGACCTTTCGTGAATCCTAGCTCCATGATGGAAAAAATGCTGGTTAAAGGCTTTAAAAAGGCTGAAAAAGACAGTGCTATTTACCTCCTGGTAGGCGCAACACGGCATGGAAATGGAGCTCTGATCGAAACAGGGAAATGACGTCAGCTGCTGACGTTTTAGGCCACACCTCTTTTTTGCGCATCGCTCTTTAAAAAATTCATAAAAAATCAATCGTTGGTTTTAAAAATCCGGCCATGGTGAATTTTTGTGTTTTGTAAGCCTGTCAACATTGTGCAATAGTTAAAATTGGAATATTTGATAGGTTGATACTTCCCTATTGCCTAGAAGAAGGTGTGCTGTCCGTCAGCACCATACGCACCAGGTGTCTGTCATCGCGAACTGACGTCACATTTCGAGGTCTACTCCCGGATTTCCGAGCTGTCCGACCCTCGTCCGTCCACTGCTTCATAACACGCATGATTGTGAAACTGTTACGCTGCACACGAGCGGCTACTACACGATAAGACAATCCAGTTTCACTAAGGCCGACGATTCTGCCCCATTCAAACGCCGAAATTTCTTTCGTCAAAGAGGCATAGTAAAGATTCATTTAACGTTTACTCTAGCATATAACCACCGATAATCATACACGCCTCGCTACACCGTCTATTTATATTTGGTTCGATCCGCCGTTCAGAGGGCGCTGCTCTACGCATGCGCTACCGGTCTGCAATTCTAATCATTTGCATATCATGCCTTATTTTACTTTTCCTGCAATTTTCAGCTCACTCGCGTAAGTCCTTCGTGGTGTTGCAATTTTCACAAACAGGAGTGTATAAGCAGCGGCCATTGTAACACCAACTGCCCTTCTAAAAATACCTTTCCTGATAAAGAAAATGTCCTAAAAGAATAACTTTCGGTTTCGGATTAACGTAACAGTCCTTCTAAAAACTCCAGTTGGATAGGAACAACAGTTCGGAAAATTTTCCCCCATCTTCTTTTTTTAAACTTTTTTCTACATCTGATAAGTAGAAAAAAAAGTATTGGATTTGTGAAAATTTTTGAATTTCGATGGGTTTGCTCATTTTGAGGTGTACTGAGTTCATTCTGATCATATTTGGAAAATGTTGGTCTGTCTGTATGTGTGTGATCGGCTTTTGTGGCCGCTCTAAAGCAAAAACACATATGTGCCCCATGTGAATGCGAATTGATGCTCATTAGATTTTGGCGCCATTTTCTCCAAGGCAGGTGGACCAATCTTGGTTTTCTTTGTTATGCGTGACTGCTATGGCTCAAGAAGTAATGGACGGATTCAGACAAAGATTAGTCCATAGGTAGACCTCAGAGAAACCACGAGCTAATTCAACTTTGGTGCCAATATTTCACAAGAAGGTTGAGCAATCGAATGTTTTATCTCGTTACTTGTGACTGCTATATCTCGGGAAGTAATGAACGGAATCAAACAAAAGTAGATCTTAAAGGGTACAAACTGATTCAATTTTAACGGCAAAATTGTTCAAAGGCGATGGTGCAATAGAAAGTTCTTTCTTGATTATCGCTAATGCTATATCTCGAAAAGTAATGCTACGTTTTAGATGAAATTTGTAATACATTTGAACCTACACGGAAACACGCGCTGATTTAATTTTGGAGTTAATCGCTCGAAAAGGAGCTGATTTTTGCCATCATTTGCTCAAATAATAATACAACAATGTGAAAGATAAATCATATTAAAATTTCGTCAGTTAAAGAAATCCTTTCACACGATTTAATTGTTGGAAAATAATCGGAAATATCGCAATGATTCAAAATTATTATTTTACCCGCCATGACCCGTCCCTGAGCTTCAGACAATTTTTCGTAACATGAATTTTGCCTGTGTTATCATTCGTAAAAATGTCTTCGATCAAACATCAGAATCAAGTGGATAAAGATAAGAATTTTACCTCGAATATTGATTCCCTCTTCGTAAATTCCACCGTTCCAGGGTGATAGCTCTTGTTGAATTTTCTAATGTAGTCCTCAAAGCGTTGAAAGACATCTGTTTTTGTCTCATCGTAAGACACAACAAAAAGAAGCAGACAGCAGCTGAAGACCGCGTGTAATGCTGCCAGCCAAGTCATTATGGATGAGTAGAAGATTTCGGACAAAATTGCCACAAAGTTTAATAGATAGTGATACTCGGATGGAGATAATAGATTGTGGTGGCGCCATCTGGGAGAATCCGGAAGGAAAAGACGATCAGTGTTGGAAGGGTTTGGAAATGCTGTTCTAGTCTAGGGGTTCCCAAAGTGGGTGCCGCGGAACCCTGTGGTGCCACATGAAGAGGCGAGGGGTGTCACGAAATACCCACGGTATCAATATATATAATATAAGAGAGATAGGCTAGGGTGTCGTGAGAAAATTCTACTTCAAAGGGTGCCACGAATCGAAAAAAATTGAGAACCCCTGTGCTAGCCAATGGCTCACCTAGTGCATAATGTTTTCACGCAATAAGTTCAGGTGTACCACGACTACACTACACCCGAGGCCGCGATGGGAAGTCACGACGGGTCATTGTAATCATCGTCACCACTGCGCTATTCTACACCCCAGGAGGGTTACACATACCTACCACTACCCGTGTTTTAACCAGTTGGATAGGGGCTCGAAGACAGCTCTTTTTTGTTCTACACCTTGAGTCGAGCAAACTCTGGTCCAGCACCCCCCATACTTACCTGGCACTGGGGATGCCTTGATCACCGGTCCAGCACCCCCAGAGGTATTGATCTGGCACCTCCGTGAGAGGACAGATGGTAGACATAAAACCTTTGATTGATGCATAGGTGCTTCAAACTTATTTTTTTTTGTATAGGGAGTGGGGGATTCTTAATTTATTGAACAGGACTTCGAATTTAACCGAATAATAAAAATCAAACTTGCACCAGGCCCATCATTTCAAATTTTTCCTGAGGGGATGGGACAAAGGATGCATAGTCAATGCAAATTTTATGGTCAGACAAAAATTTTTTGAAAAAAAAAAACATTTCAAAGTCAGGGAGAGGTAATTGACCCTGCAGCACTGCCTCGAAATTTACCGAATCGTCAAAAAAAAAAAAAAAGAATTGCCGAATAAGGAAATATTTTGACGGGTTACTTGACCTCCCGTGAATTTCAAAACAGATGCCTCTGGGATTTTGCTCTCGCTCCTCTCTCACTCTCGTTGATTAAAGTTATAGTATGGAAAAACCAAACCTATCAGCGGCGTAATGCAGTGGATGATAGCTTTCACAATGCTGCCAAGTTAGGTTTGCCCCAAGTATAGGTGTCTCAAATGATTAGGTGCACTACTTGCGGCGAGCACCGTGCATCCCAGTGGCAGAAGAATACCGACATGCTGCATAGTGCAAATAAATGCAGGGGCGCCTACCTGGGGGTGTCATCGTGTATAGACGGCGCTATTGAAATTTTGAGGGGGAAGGGTGTTTTGAGGGGTATTTTTCTGTTTTTTTTTTTTTTTTGGAAAGGGGTTTTGCTTTTGGGGGGTTTTCTGGTATTTGGGGAGGGGGTGTGTCCTTGCTCTTGGGGGAGGAATGGGCACCCCTGTCATACTCAGCGCAGGATTATACCCTCTACCCCAATTCGACGTCTTAATAAGGTCACAGGAGGCCAAATAAAACCAATCTTATTGAGCTACACAATACTTTTCTAAGATTATCAAATCACAGGAAAAAATGATAATACGAGCGAAACATAATACTTTTCCCTCCAACCTATTGTATATGGACTCTTTGATATTTTAGAAAGAGCACATGAGTTTTCTGCGCCTTTTATATCGTCTGATCTTTATGAACTTTTATCCAGTAACCCATAACAAAAGAACAAATAATAATCGTTAAAAATATTAAACAATAAAGTTCTTTGAAATTGAGTCAATAACTTAAATACACGTGCGTTGTTTGTTGTGCTTGTAAAACATCTATCAAAGCTCTTCTATTTTCCGATAAGAATCAACGACAGTAAACAAATAAAACGACTAGACTTCTTTGCTGAAAAAGGCAAGTGATGAAATAAGCCATTTTCGAAAGTAAAGATTTAGTTTCCGGGAACTGCGTAACACTAGTGAGAAATCTACAGTGAGTATTATTTCTCGTTGGATTTATCTTTCAGTTAGGGTTTCCAATCCCGAATCCCGCGGGATCCCGCATGATTTTCAGCGGGATTGAGAACAAAATCCCGCAAGATTTCGAATCCCGCAAAGATTTTCCACGAAAACGTTTTCCAATTTCTGTTGCTCATATAACGAATATTTTCGAAAGCATTATCTGAGTTTGAATTTCCTTCCTCATATATTGCACGGTGAGCAAGAAAAACTTCGTTTCATTAATGATGAACTGTAGATTTAATTAAAATAATAAAAAAAAGTATATATTTCTGATAATTAATTGGTATTCTCATCCGGAGTTTCAGTTTTCATACGCTCAGCAATTGAGAAAATTCGTAGAAATTATAAACATTTTCCAAAACCATCACTAAATTTTAAAACCCAGAAAATTAGGTATGTAGTAGAAAAAATTGAGAAAGTGTATTACGGATTGCAACATCCACTGGAGTAGCATAAATGCAATATTGAAGCGCTTAACCTTTAGCTTACTAAAAGTGCACAATATATTTCGCCAAAGAATGAAGCAGTGAAACCCTGACATGATTTATCCTCTTTAACCTGTAGAAACTTCCTACTAACCATGAAGCTAAAGTTTTAAATGTGGGTGGTGGTATCTTGAAAATTACGATGAGTGAAATAGCTGAGCAATCTGCAATGTTCGGCCAGAGTCTAAAATAAGTGACAGAAACTTCAATAAAACACAGACGCACTCGCATGACAGTGCAGTAAGTTCAGCTGCTCAAATTTTTGAATCTCTTTTAAGTCGATGGTAAAATTAGCGAAGTTATCCAAAAAATGTTATACTGAGACTGCGACTTGGTGAAACCATTCTCCCTTTTCGGTAATGAATCAAATGCACTGATACAATGACCACCATTGAAGCAACGATCACAATCAGGGTATTCTCAAGATGTAAGTTAACTTGGATACAGCGATACAAAAACCAATTCGACATCTTTTGTGTCCGAACTTTCCAGTTCTTGAGGAAAGAGCAAAAACCAAACATGATTCCCCATTCAAAAAAAAAAAAAGAAAGAAAGAAAGATCTATTTTAAAAGGGGATGAAGTTTATGGGATATTTTGCTGAATGTCCACTATTATTTAATCTCTAATCTCTGTAAAACCAACGGCAGAGGAGCAACATCACAGCGTTTTCATTACCGCATTATATTTTTGTACAAAAATCATTTCCCACCCCATACGATCCATGCTTTGTTAAGGAGGGTGTGGGGGGGGGGGGGGTAAGGTTTTCAGCGTCAAAAAACTCGCTTTTTTTTCCCTTTTTTTTTTTTTTTTTTTTTTGAAAATGGTTTGGTTAAATTTATTATAAAACCTTTTGTGCTTTCGTGCATTATTAGCTAGATAATGTAGACGCACGCGCTCACGCCGTGCGCGGATACATCCGCTGACGTGCAGATACATCGTCGCGGAGTTGCACGTCGTATGATAATCGTAAAAAAGTTCATATTCTTTACTTCTAATTCGTTTTAAATTGATAATGATATGCCGTATTTATTACCGTATTTAAATCGTATAAAATATTACCAGATAGTGTTTACCATAGATCTTAAAATAGAATAGATGTGCCTTCTCCCCACTTTTCTCCTCAGAGCGCGCGTCAACATCCCCCGTTGGACATCACGCGATCAAGGGACTCCCCTCACAAGAAACTGTTTCCCTTATTGAAGAGAATCACTTTGCGCCGCGATCATTTGCACAATTAAGGGAAATTAAAGCATTTAACCCATGGGTTAAATGCTTTAAGCATGGGTTAAACCCCCCTTTAAGCATGGGTTAAACCCCCCTTTAAGCATGGGTTAAATTAAAGCATTTTACCCATTATTAAAGAAAAACGAAACACTGTCCCTCACGTAGCACCTCATATTTTCCACTAAAAGTAATAATTAAAAAAGGTAACTTTTTTTTTCATTAAGAAATCGCAAATGTATTTGTTGTACTTTTGCAAAAAATGTTCTTTGTTACCTTTTTAAGTTATTACTTTTTAATGAAATGCGGGACAAAATGACAGCTTTTTCATGGAATGGTCCATTAGATATTTTCCCATCATAACTTTTGAAGCAGGCGCACAAGCTATTTAAACTTTTTTTCAAGTGCTTTAAATACTGAGTAGAAAAAGACGTCTTCAAAAATCTTAAACAAAAATTGACCTTATAATTTTTTTTTTTATTTCAATCAAATTTTTCAAATACAGATAAATAGTTTCAATGCGTGCTTTTTCCCACAACTTTTGAAGCCAGTGCAACAATTTAACATAAAACCCGATCTAAAACCATAAACCAATTAGAAATACAAATGTAAATAGTATCGAATATCAACTCAATTAAATAATATTCTAATATTCGCATGCGTTTCGCACCAACACTATATTAGCCAAACCAATAACTTTGGTTAGTTCCTAATTTTTAAGCAACTTCAGAGTTTTTTTTTAAGTACTCAGAAAATAAATTATTTGCAATTATAAACTACATGAATGGTCATTTGACTTCCGCCCCCTCCCCAATTTTTCTTTTCTTCTTTTTTTTCGTCCCACAGACTATGATAATTTTGACAATTTAAACTCGAGGGTGAAGAAAACTAGTGATTATTGTCCTTTACAATATAAATTTTGTTACTTTTCTACTTATTGGTCTTTGTGAATTATTTTCATTGTTTGAATTGACTGCGCGATACATTCTAACGCTCAAATCTTTAGTAACAATTAATTTTATAAACTTTTTAACGAGAAAATCTGCTGCTTCTGTTTCCAACATATGCTTATTTAAACTTAGAAAAACGGAATTCGAAATTCTTCGCATAACTCTTGTGGTCTCATGAGTAACATTATATTTTTGTGTTTTTCTCCCAAAACTTTTTCATTCTCGCTCAGTTGTTCTTCACAAATGTACATATTTCAATGGATGCAATCTTGCAATAAGTTATCATACTTGAATGTGTCCCGAAATTCTTAAATTTTATTAGGTCTATTTTTTGATTTGTTGTAGTGAAGACTGCGTTGCAGTCATCGCAGTTCACAACAAAGTGCACTTACCGGACAAAAAATCCAGCGTAGTCAGAAACATCCATTAATATACTGCGTCATGTTAATTGAGATGATTTCTGAATTTTCAAAATCGTCGTCAAAGGAATCGGAAGAAAAGGCTTTCTTTCAAAGCATTTTTGTTACGCTTCAAATTTAATCTTAGCATTTGAAGGGTGTCAAAATCAGCGCAATTTGAAGAACTGGACTCTTTAATTTCCGTATGAATGAATAATCTTTGTTCCGCACTTCGAAATTATCCGACGATTGTTGTTGAATCCCCCCTCACAACCTGATCGCATTGAAAAAAGTTTCAAGGTGATCCTGAGTAAGCTTATAAGTCATTACGCAGTTTAGAACTGGAATTCGGGCACCTACATACTTTTCATATGTTCCCAGCACACTTTTCATAGAAATTAGGAAACCTAAAAATCCAGTTTTTCGCGGACATACTATAACTAATTTTCCATCGCTTGTTTTTGATCGTTACCGTCGCGACAGACGGCGACGATGTGTTGCGACGGCATCGCTTGGATACGGTAGCGGGATGGCATGGCAAGTTTGGCGATACGCAATAGATTTGCGGAACTATTTACTTTTGAAAGCTGTTGTTAATGTAATTTAATGCCTTTTTTTTTTGTTTATTTGCCGAAAAAATTTCTAATTGATTAAAAAAAAAATTAATTTGAATTTTGACATCTTGAATTCAAATTATGTTTTTCGCAATTACGAGTGTGTGTATGTAGGCGTGTGTGTTTGTGTGTGGGGGTATGTGTTTGTGTGTACGGGTTATGTGTATGTGTGTGTAGGCATATGTGTTTGTGTCTGTGTGCATGCATGAATGTGTGGGTAGTTGTGTATGTGTGTGTGTATGTTTTTGTGTGTGTATGTGTGGGTGTCTGTATGTATGCTTGTGTGTAAGTGTTTGTATGTGTGTATGTGTTTCTGTTTGTATGTGTGTGTAGGTGTATGTGTGTGTATGTGTTTGTGTGTGTGTGTAGGTGTAGTTGTGTATGTATGCGCGTGTGTGTAGGACATGGATGATGGATGGAGACGGCTTTCTCTAGAGGTGCAGCATCGTGAGAAGCCCGTCGACGGTGATGGTGCGGAGGGTGGCGCACAGTGGGGCAGCCTAATGTTAATTTTGGACATTGGGCGGAAAATTAAACCATTTAGTTTCGCATTTTTACTGTTGTATTGATAAACTAAGAACATATTCCCACTAATCTTACTAGTTTTTAACATTATTACCCGAAGATAATACCTTGAATTCGAAGAATTAACTAGCTACTTCGTTAGAAGACAATTTAGTAAACAGTAGATAACTTGTTTAAGAACTGTTCAAATTTAATAGTGTGATGTGCTGGGCTTTATGCACTCGTAATAAATAAGAAAAACACCGAAAAACGTTTCTTAGAAAATACGAAAATTTTGGAGATAATTTTCAAAGTATTTTGAATGTATTTTTGAATTACGAAAATCGCTAACAAAACTATTATATCCCAAGCATTGTAGAGAGTTTCAGCTTTCTTAATCCGGTTTCAGTTTTTGCCTAAACTTGCCTATTCAAAAGATATTGAAAATTAAAGATAAGTAAATATTTTACTACGAGGACGACGAAACGAATACGAAATGAACGTTGCACGAAACGTATTATTTACGTTGGTTTTTTCACTTTAGTCAAGTAAACATGTTTACAGTTTTCAGTTTGTTTACTTTTTATTGCAAATTATTTCAATTAAATACTTCGAGGAATCAGTTTCATTGTGTCATTTGTAGACTGTGGGACAAAATCATATGAGATGCTAAGAAGCATGGTTTCGTTTGCTTATTTCGGGGACTACAAAAATTGGTACTATTTTGAGTTATAAGTGACAGGAGACGAAAAAGACACAATAATCTCCCAAAAATACTTCTCATAAATTGTATGTACACAATAACAAACACATCACAAAATGAGTAAAAATGAAAACAAGGAGCAGGCATATTTTGAAAAGATCAAAATCTTATACATGTACATCAAGAAAAGTGTTTTTCTTCAAAAAGCAAACATTTGTCTTTAATAAACATTTAATTTCTTTTATTACATTCTATATTAGGAGAACTTACTTTTTAGAGCATTAAAAGTTATTTACTTTTGATTTTTATCGGTGCTTGACCCCATAGACTTGCTGGTGAAAGATGAGTTTCGAAACCAACCGTGACCTTTTTATTTTTTTAAAAACAAATTCTATTCCTTTTACCGATTACGACCTTGCTCTGGAAAAATGGATTGACACTCTTGGTTCTGAGATTACAAATACGACAAAGACGAAATTAAGAGGCAAACCATAAGTATTTTCGATCGTATAGGGAATTGCATTCAAGGAAAACGTCCAGAATAGATAACAATAGAGACGTTTTTAATAATTTATTAATCAATTCTGATCCTCTTATCTCAAATTTGAGTCCAAAGATTTGCAGTTTGCATCACGAAATGTCACAACAAGTGAAGAATTTGCTTGAAGATGATGGAATGGAAATTGGCTAAAATACTGTTACATATTTCTTTAAAAATTGTTTTTAAATGTTAATTAAATATTTTATTTTGCACTAATGATTTAGTATTTGATTATCTTTACATTTTAAATAACAAAATATTATCACACTAGCAAAAATACCCGGCGTTGCCTGGGTCAGTAATAATTATGAGAAAAAATCGTTACTTGCTTTTGTTTTCTGTTTAAAGTGAAAGAATTTAAAACACATCTTTTTGACCTGATTAAAAATCGAGTTTCTCCCTTACCCATAAAACTAAAATAGCAATAAGTATAAAGAACAAATTAGTATTGATTTAGAAACGAAAGCACTATATTTAAGCATATACAAATTTCCAAAACATGAAATTAATCTTCTCGTGTTTAAAAAAATCTTGATACTTTTTTTTTAACATGGAGTCTAAAACCTTCTCTGTATAGCTATTGAAGTACGCAGTTTTAAAAAAAATATAGCCGCGCTCGTAATCCCTTTATACTTGCTTTAGTTATTTTGGGAAATTTCAATCATTGTGGGCTCTTGGTGCGATTTTACCGAATTTGCTTGAATCGTTTTTGGGATACCTTCGATGATGCTCCCCCCTTCTTTCCTAAATAAAAACCATTAATTACATTAAAGCTCCGTTTAAATGGAAAATGATCAGCCAAATCATGTATTATTTGCCAATCTTGTGCAAAAATCTTACTTCAAGATTTGACTTGAGAAAAGCCTTGAACAGTCACGAAAAGCAAAGATAGCCAACAATACAACAATTGCCGCTATCGACAGGGAGTTGAGATGATACACCAAATACTGTATTGAGTTGAGGAAAGCCTTCGAACATGGAACTAAAAAGCTCATAACTCGTTTTTTATTCTACTTAGAAATTTCGAACAGGTGCCATCTTCAGCAGAAAAATCAGAGCTTTCGATGGACATATAATGTAAATATGTGCAAGTATTTTTTCATCCCTATATTAGAGAATTTATACGAAAATTGTATTTTATTGCCCCCCTAAGGGGGTTTTGCCCCCATAACGGGACGAAAACTACCCTATGTGTTATTCTGATGCATAAGCTATATTATTGTAAAGTTTCATAAAAATCCGTTCAGTAGTTTTTGCGTGAAAGAGTAACAAACATCCATCCATACATCCATACATCCATACAGACAAACTTTCGCATATATAATAGTAGTAAGATTTTTAAGTAGAAATTGGTTTTACTGAAATGTCCAAGCTCTCCGTACACTTGCCCCACTGTGTGGCGGTGGGAAAAATCAAAGGAACGCCAAAAACAGTGAAGTGAGAACAATAAGCAAACGTGATTGCTCAAAAAAAAAAAAAAAACAAAAACAAAAACAAAAATCCGCTTTACTCGCAAAAGGGTTGGGTTCTGGTAGGGTGGTCGCTTGGCGAGATAGGCGATAACAGTAGTTGGAGGATTATTTTAAGTCTTAAAGTATAGTGCCTAGAAAGAATAGTGTGCCGATCGGCGCTTTTTCCCCTTCGATTCTTGAAGACAAAATGTATGAAAACCGCTAGAGGGCAGTGCGGTCGAGGTGTACGTTCAATTTCGCGGTGTTTACATTAGTAGACGCGGGATTTTGTTACAATTTAGTTCCGCGTTTCTCTTTTTTACCTTTATTTCGTGAATATTTCATGAAACAGCGTTTAAGGCTTTTAATGGAGGCATCAAAGTTTAATATTAGAAGAAGTAAAGCTTCATCTTGTTTCGTACCAGGGTGCAAAACTGGGTACAAAACATGCAAAGAAAAAGTTTCGCTTTTTAAAGCTCCAGCAGATGAAGAAAAACTAAAGAAGTGGAACTCCTTAATTCCCAGGTTAGATAAAGTTTTTGATAAATATTGCTCAATTTGTGCTCTGCATTTCGAAAAACATTTTATTGAAACGCATTATAAGCATATTATAAATGGTGAGGAAGCTTTAATTCCTCGAGGAAGACCTTTTTTGAAAGATGAGGCAATTCCGACAATTTTCCCAAATCTGCCAACATACTTAACTAAAAAAAATACCAAAGCAAAGGTCCATCAGGAATTATGCAGTTAAGAAAAATGTTCCCTGTTTGAAAAAAATAAAACTTGATCTTTCCGCAGATGAAACTGAAATAACCACGTATAAATCTATTATAGATGAAATTGTTCATATTAATTTGCCTAACGAATATTTGGTTTGTATGAAATTTAAAAAATCTCCAAATATTGTAATTTTTGTATATAATGAAAATTATGTGGAAAATAATATTAACGATAAAAAGATCATTATTGAAGTAGAAGAAAATTTACAAATCAATGCTACTATTTTAGTCAAAGGTGTAAAAGTAGATTATCCTGTTCTTAAATCAGTGTCGGATGTCAGAAAACTTTTTATTGACGTTGATGCTAGAATCGTGTGCAATGGGATGGGTACATCAGAGGAATTCAAATTTGTGTTGCCTGTAATGAAACGAACTGAATATTTTGCTGATGGTTCATCTTTAAGACACTGTAAATGTCAAGGTTTTGTATTGAGTGAAAAATTAAGTTGTAATTTTTGTAAAAAGAAACGTAAATATTTGTTGACACAGAGAGCTCTGAAAAACAAAAGAAATATAGCAAATTTACAAAGAAGTATGGTTGCGGAAAAATTAAAAACATGCATCAAGTAACTTACCGTCTGAAGAAAAAATCAATGGATTTATCAAACAAATTAAAAGTTAAGGAAATTAAGAATAAGGCGAAACTTTCGAAACCTTTACAGTTAACTTCGGAAACTGTTTTTAAAATTTAAAAATAAAAAAAGAACAAAATCGAATTTTCGATAAATCGCTTCGAGGTGCACACCCCCATGCTGCAAACTAACTTTGTACTAAATTTCATGAAAATCGGCCGAACGGTATAGGCGCTGTGCGTATCACAGGGATCCAGACAGAATTCCGGATAGAAATCCAGACAAAAATCCAGACAGAAATCCAGACAGAGAGACTCATTTTTATTATTAGTAGAGAAATAAGAGACGCGCTGTTATTGAATACTTAAGGGCCATTCATTAATTACGTAAGGATGATTTTGGCAATTTTTGACCCCCCCCCCCCATGTAAGGTTACGTAAGAATTTTCACCCCCCCCCCCCCCCATTTTTATGTAAGATTCCATTTTGTTTTTCAAAATGATAAAATAACAAATCTTGAATCGTTACATCACTGGAATCGCTATTAAATTCACATTATTAAATTAAACCTTTTGCGTAAAGAAATAGTTACTGAAAAGAATCTAAACTGAATGTTTTTTCGACTTTTTTTTTTTTGTGTTTTGGATGTAATATTAATTACAAATAAAACATGCCGTACGCAATGCGACTCCTTTATTATATTTTACACTATAAATTCTTTGTAAAACAAATAAAAAAACATCTTATCCTAACACGTTTCTTACCTTCCAGACGCAAATGGAACATAATCTCTGCCAAATCACTTGACCGCGCAATTTCTAATGTGAAATATCGACTTGGAAAATATTATGTAAGAATGAGTTTGACCCTCCCCCCAAGTAAGGGTACGTAGAGGCTTTTCCAACCCCCCTCCTCCTCGGGACCCTTACGTATTTAATGAATGGGCCCTTATAGTCTACTATTTTCATTGAAGTAAGGTAGTTTTATAATAAGGTAATAAGGTAATTTTATATGCTTCAAAAAATAAACGAACACCCATGTAACAATTAGCACTTATTACAGAATTTGTCTTATGCGCAAAAATAAGTTTAATCCGAAAAACGGGGCTTTTAAACTGCGAAATCAGCATGCAATCGCTGATTTAAAACGAGTCTGATTGAGGAGCATAACGTACTACTCGAGTGTAGCGCCACCTGGATTTTCCTCAGATCTGACCTCACTTTTTCCCCGCCGATCGGCACACTACTCTTTCTAGGCACTATACTTAAAGCAACTGCATGTGCATGTGTAATTTAATATTTTGGAGAGTTGCTTTGAAATTCAAAGAAACATTTGATTTGTTTTTAACTGAATGGAATATGCTACTTTTTCTTTTTTCTGACGACAATTTTCGAATAAGCTTCTAATAACAGCTAAGTTACGGTATTGTGGTCGCTTGACAATAAACAATAGATTTGCGGAACCATTTTACATTTGTAAGATGCTACTTGCTGTCTTTTTTGTTTATTTGGCGAAATATTTTAAATTGCAGAAAAAAACCGCTTTACTTGCTAAAGGGCAGGGCTACGGTAATGTCAGACCACGGATTGTATGGAAAGACAAACATCCGTTTTACAGCCGGAAATGGACGAATCTGTTCTTTTTTAGCGATACCAGCTTTTGCAGAAGCAGAGTCTCATTCAAATGAGCGGAATACCGGCACCAAATTTTTACTTTTCCCTCTCATTCAGATAGATTCGTCTTATCTGGACGTTTGAAAATTCCATACAATCCGTGGTTGGACAATAGCGTGATGGCTTGGCGCGTTAAGCGATGAACTAAAACAGTTGGAGGATTTATTTTAAGTTTTTGAGAAACAGTAAATCTAGTTTAATGTTTTGGCGAGTAGTTTTAAATACCAATGAAACTTGAATAGGTTTTTTTGTAAAGGTGTGTACGCATTTTTTTTAAATAAAAATAAAAATGATCATTTCACAGCAGTGGGGGGGGGGGGGGGGGAGGGGCATGGATTTTTTTTTATTCAACGGACTTCCTTCAAATTCTTAGCACGGGCATCGCCGTGCGGGCACAGCTAGTCTCTATACACTGGTGTGCAAAAATTAAGTACGAGACGGTTTTTTCAATATAACTTTGTACAAAAGCTTTCCAAATCAACACATTTAATACCGTAAGATCCCCAATACGTAAGGACATGTGTAATGTAAGCAACACTTACTAAAAGAGAAATCAGAGAGATAAAAAGAAGCTTTATTGAAAAAGTAGCATGGAGCGCAATGCGACTGAAGGCCGAAACATCCGTGTGATGGGTGTCCAGCAAGAAACATCCGGTCTTTAGTAAGGGAATATGATCTCCCCCGACTGCCAGGCAGGTTTCACAGCGTCTGCTCATGCTGAGAATGAGGTTGTCAATGAGTTGTTGAGCATTGCTGCCTATTCGTCTTGCAGCGCCAATCGAAGCTCCCGAATCGTTACTGGTGGTAAGGTACGAGCTGGGCCGTGGTAGCCCGATCGGTAGAGTGTCGGATTCGGGGCCGCAGGGTCCTGGGTTCGAACCTCGATGGTCGAAGACCCACCGTCGTCATTAAAGGGGACTGGGCGACGTTAAATATGCTCGTGGTCTCAATGTCCTCCAAGTGAAACGATACCTCTGGGGGTGCTAGCACCAGGTAGCTATTAGCTCCTGGACTAGTTCTAAATTCTCATTAACTGTTCGAACCGGTGATGGTGCTGCCATCTATCGGTATATAAAATAATGGAGGCAAGACACTTAGTATGCAGTCCTCGACATAAATACAGTTGAAGTCAGTTGTGCCTCTGAATAGGAATAGGAAGTTACGAGCTGCCAAGCGTCTGCCTAGAAAATCCCATACATGCTCATGCTCGATGGGATTGAGATCCGAAGATCGTGCCGACAAATCCATACGTTCAATATCCTCACTCTCTAAGAGTTGTTCGGCAGCTACTGTGCGATGACATGGTGCATTATCGTCCATGAAAAGGAACTGCGGACCTATAGTGCCTCTAAAAAGACGCACATATAGAAGAAGAATCTCGTTACAATAACGGGTCCCGTTGACTGAACCTGCGTCGAAGTGTGAAGGTCTGTACGACCAGTGGCGGATCCAGCCGATTGTTTTGGGACTGGCCATCCGAAATTTTTGAACAAACTTCCCAGGGTCGAATTTAGCTCCATGCCACCCCTAAGCAAATTTGAAATGAAATCTGCCGCCCCTCCCCTCCCCCTAAAAGAAACAAAATATCCTTGACTCAAAAAACCTAAAAAAGTGTTCCCCAGATTCAAACTGTCAAACTTAGGAAGAAATGATGGCGTTTCACATTCTGAGGCGCCCCAATGAAATCATTACAGTGTTCTCCCAAAAAAATTTTTTTCGGCAAATTTTGCTGACGATTCGGCAAATACAATGATTGAAAAACATTTGACTTTCATAAGATGTGTGAAAGTAGTCATTATTAAATTACAAGAAAAAATTGTCTCTGTGGAAAATGAAAGAATGCTAATATTTTAATTTAAAGTATAACAATTTAATTCAAAAAATGTGTTTTATAATAGCAAATTTGCCTCCCCTGAAAAGTTTGCTGCCCTAGGCAACTACCTACTCTGCCTATTGGGAATTTGGGCCCTGATAACTACCAGAAATTTTTTAAAAATGAAGTTTTAAAAACTCAAATTTCGGGGTAGAGATATTAAGTGAGGGAGTGTATTTAGGAATCTCCCTCAAAAAAGTTTCAAGGTTTAAATGTCCAAGTAATTTTTGAAAATTCGGAAACTAAAAACGCATTTTGCCCATTTTTAATGATGTACGGAGAAAAGTTGGGTTTCGGGCGCTGGCCCTGAAATACTTTTTGAAAATAAAGCTTAGAAACCAAAATATTCTGTCATTATACATTGAGAAGTTAGAAGAGGAGGGGTGCTCTTCTAGCTCTTCAGCTGTCCAGCCTAAAAATGCACCTTTAGGTAATGTTTGCATACATTAAATTAAGTGTGAAGGTGCTTAGAATCCTTCCTTCCTGGAAATATTTTACCTTCGAGGTTGTAAACATTCGATTTTTAACTACATTTATACGTATTTTAGAAAGGGATGTAAGATTCGTGAGCTCCTCCAAAAAACCTCCTTTCTCATCATGATATAAACTAGGGAGGGAGGGGGTCCTATCAAAACTCATTTGTAATTGAAGTCCCAAAAAAATTCATTTAAGTTGCCTTAAAGCAAGTTAAGTGATAAGGACTGGATAAGCTATAGTTTCCGTAGACATTTTTCCAAATAAAAGACTTAAAATGCAATTTTTTGCTAAATATCAAATCATTTGTGAAAGGGCGTGGGAAAAGGGGGGTCTCCTCCTAGTTTCGAAATTAAAGCCATAAAAAATAAAATTTATGCTCTCTTTGGTCTTAAGAACAATAGGTATACTCTGAGAAACGCAGCATTTAGAGATCGTCCAAGTGTCTGTAGTTGGAATCAAGAAATGATGTAAAAGATGGAGAAAAATTTTGGAAATAAAAGATTTGTTTTGAGGACAGGGATATAATTTATCTCGAAATTAAGACCTATACTTCTTTGTCAATAAAATACATGTGTTAAATTTTGTTATCTTCTCATAATATTCTTTTCTTTTTTTTCCCCTTAAAAAAATTCCTACAACCACAAGGCTTTGGGAGGGGCCATGGCCCCCATGGCCCCCCTCTAGATCCGCCCCTGTGTACGACTACCAAGCATGATGCCTCCCCAAACGAGAACACCGCGACCTCCATACCTGTCCCTTTCAATGATGTTCGAGGGATGATTGCGGCTTCCCCGCTCTCTCCAGATGAATATGCGATGAGAATCGCTACTCAGACTGAATCTGCTCTCATCTGTAAAGAGTACTCGTCCCCATTCATTGTCTCTCCAATTCCGGTGCTCCCGGCACCACAGAGAACGCCTTCTCCGGTGGGCAGGCGTTAGAGGTACAAACCGTATAGGGCGTCGTGCAAACGGACCACCACCGTGCAGTCTTCTGGCCACGGTAAAACGCGATATCGGTCGGCCAGTCGCCTGTGTCGTGTGTCTAGCGATTTCTCCCGCTATCTGCCGCCTGTTTCGTCTGGTCTGTAAGACAATATACTGGTCATTTGCGGGTGTGGTTCCTCGTAGACGACCACTACTGAACCCCTGTTCTTGTAGTTTGAAATTGTCTCCAAAGTCGTGAAACGATGCTGTGAGCAACTCCGAACTCTGCAGCCACACTTGTCACACTGCGGCCTTCCTCCAACTTTCCAATGATTCGACCTCGGGTAAAAGCATCCAGATGTCGTCTAACAGATTGATTATTCGCCATTTCTCGGTGAGGCAGCAACTCGGTGTGATTTTAACTGCTATACGGCGTGCAATCTCTTTGCCAGAAATATTGATCTTACACCGACAACATGCTGTATACTACTCAGACACTCCCCCATTACGTCTGCCTGCATATCTGCGCATGTGCTACCGTACATCACCTTACTTAATCTCTTGATTGGTCTTTCTGTCAGCTCTGCCTCTTTGTTCAGCTGATATGCTAATTTTTCGACTTCGTCCTTAATTTTTGCACACCAGTGTATATTTAAGATGCTTGAAAAAAAAAAAAAAAAAAAAAAAAAAACTCAGATGCCACCAATTTCATACACCTCATTTCAATTTTGATTCGCGGCGGCCCTGCGCCCTCTTCGGGTGTTTATATAAATGGCCAGGTTTACTGGTATAGTGAGTGGTACCCCCATTACTGAAGCTCTGAGCACACCTCTGTTTCGAATTATGCCTCTCTGTATATATAATAACGAAATGGGAAGATTGGGAGCCGAAGATTGGGCGCCGACTATTGGGCGCCGCATATTGGGCGCCGGGAACTTTGGGCGCCGAGCACTTTGGGCGCCGAGCACTTAGGGCGCCGGGAACTTTGGGCGCCGAGCATTTTGGGCGCCGGGAACTTTGGGCGCCGAGCATTTTGGGCGCCGAGCACTTTGGGCGCCGGGAACTTTGGGCGCCGAGCAAATTGTGCCCAGTATTCCCGGGGCGTAAAATGCTCGGCACCCAATGTTTCCGGCGTCCAAAATGCTCGGCGCCCATAATGTTCCCGGCGCCGAATTTTGAAACGCTCTCAATGCTTACGTTACGGTAGCTACCGGTTAGTTAACCACTTGATAGCTAATGATCACGTGCTCCAATCAACTGCTTAGAACGGTAACCGGTTGATCATAGAACGCTGCGGTTAGTAACCGGTCGACCGGTGAGGTTCGTCGAACGCAAGGAATGCTTGCGTTCGCCGAGCTCAACTGGTAGCTACCGGTTAATCGATCACGTGACACCTAATGATCACGCAGCGGTTAGCACCGGTTACTCAGTGGTCGACCGGTTAGGATCGCCGAACAAAACCAATTACAGTACATTGGCGAAATGAGAAATAAAAACGAGCGCGTTCTATTAAACAGCATGGTGACCTAGATACATTAAAGCAACCCCGAGTAAAATGTAAACAGAACTGCCCCTTTAAATTGTGAGGTAGAAATTGCAATGCGAAATATTGCTGTTTAAAGTTTTAGTTCGTTTTAATTTCGCGATTTACTGTTTTTTGTGTTGTGAAATATTTCCGTTTTCGCAGGGTTTCTTCTGAATCTTAATTTACGTCTGTATTGTTGTTATGTTTGGAACCCTTTCCCCCAACTACCAATCACTTTCTGAAGTGCTCCAAATTCAGAGTTAATTACAAATACAATACAAATAGCAGCCCCTTCTGCAAGTTTTCCGGATTTTTCGCATGCCATGAATGTAAGGGAAAAAACGGAAACGAACAAGTTCAAAGGGTGCAAGAATGCACTAGCCAAGGGCACTCACTCACTTTGGCTCCCCTCCCCCCTCTAACTTAACTATCACAGGTGCTATGAATTCAAAGTCAATTATACAATATTTGCTGTAAACTTCTTTGATAGGGAACATTTTAATATAATTAAGATTTTGGTGCAATCTGCAAATTGTTATCAATTATCAGTTCATTCAGGCAAAATTAGGCCCCAAAAAAAAAAAAAAAAAATTTTTTTAAGAGCTCTGAATATATTATTATAATTAGCATACAAAATGAACTCACACTTATTAGACTATAATGATTTAGTACAGTTAAGGAGTGACACAAGCTCGGATCATAAAAACAATCGAAATGGAAAAGCAGTTCCTGGGGCCAATGACTACTGATTGCGAGTAGTTGGTGGTAGCCAAACGTGTCACTTTAATTTTTTCTAGGAAATGGGGGGGGGGGAGTGTGCAAAGGCTGACACTGGTCGCTCAAATTCTCACCAGCCCCACAGAGCATAGGAGCAGTGACTCAATATCTTCCCACCCATCCTTTCCCCTTTTTATTTTAATTTTTTATAAAACTAAAAACTGAGACAGATGAAGGTGAAATTAAATTAAATGAAAAGGTTTATATTCTTTCCTGAGATAAAATGTATTTCTTAGATCATTAAATGGTAGTATTTTTTACAGATTTTCTCACGACATTTTTATTGTTAAAAAACTTTATAAAATAACCAAAATCTTCAACATATTGTTCAGAGAAAAACCAATAAATTAAAACATCAACAACATAAGAGAAGCGCACTCAGATTGTATTTCAGTTATTATTCTCAAGAATATAAAAAAAATCAACAGTCAAAGAAACTCATTTTGAAACAGCATGTATTATCTACCATGTTAAAATCTGTTCTGCGTCTCTTTCAATGTGAGTTTATTGCGAATGTTTACAGCAAGCAGAATTTTCCAAACATAACAACAATACAGACGTAAATTAAGATTCAGAAGAAACCCCACGAAAACGGAAATATTTTCACAAACACAAAAAAACAGTAAATTGTGAAATTAAAACGAACTAAAGCTTTAAACAGCAATATTTCGCATTGCAATTTCTACCTCACAATTTAAAGGGGCGGCTCTGTTTTTATTTTACTCGGGGTTGCTTTAATGTATCCAAGCTACCAATGCTGTTTAATTGGTTTTGTTCGGCAATCCTAACCGGTCCGACCACTGAGTAACCGGTTCTCTAACTGCTGCGTTCTATCATCAACCGGTTACCGTATTAATATGAAGCACGTGATCATTAGATGTCACGTGATCGGTTAACCGGTAGCTCCCAGTTGAGCTCGGCGAACGCAAGCATACCTTGCGTTCGACGAACCTCACCGGTCGACCGGTTACTAACCCCAGCGTTCTATGATCAACCGGTTACCCATTCTAAGCAGTTGATTGGAGCACGTGATCATTAACTGTCACGTGGTTAACTAACCGGTAGCTACCGTAACGTAAGCATTGAGAGAGTTTCAAAATTCGCCGCCGGGAAACATTGGGCGCCGAGCATTTTGGATGCCGGAAACATTGGGCGCCGAGCATTTTAGGCCCCGGGAATACTGGGCACAATATGCTCGGCGCCCAATGTTCCCGGCGCCCAAAGTTTCCGGCGCCCAAAATGCTCGGCGTCCAAAGTTCCCGGCGCCCAATATGCGGAGCCCAATAGTCGGCGCCCAATCTTCCTAGACCGATATCATAATAACTCAATTATTTTTAACAGTGTGCTTCTGGATCAAATGTAAAATACTCTGGAAAATGTATTTTTGGCTTCCCTCTTCCGAAGTATCAGGTCGCCTCTTTGACCCCTACCTCTTCGCGACCTTGGAACCGAACCGACGACGGCAGAGCGCCCCGAGAAGAGGACTTTCCGGATTTGTTTTTTTCCCCAAGCATATGTTCTGATTATAATTATAGAAGAGTAGAAACTCTGTATGTATTCCTCTTATCCAAAGACTGCGCCTTCACGCTTAAATGAAATGAAATTCAGTCAGAGTTTAAAATGTCTATCTGGCAACACTAAAGTGACGTTTTGCGTTTTGTTTTTTATTTTTAAAACTAGTTTTTTGAAGTAAAAGCGAAATCAAGTTTGAAATTAAAAATGGTTTAAAATCGTGAAGGAGTGAAGCTGGGACGAGTAACTGGGCAAGTAAAGAGTGAAAAATTATCGTATTTTGTAAGTATTTTTTTATTTTCACTTTTGTTAAATGAATTTAGTTAAACTCATTATTGATATCTGTGTAAAACTTCTCAGGGTTTTACATATTTTTTCTTTCATTTCTGAATTAATGTTGTTACAAACAGCAATTTTCAAAGAGATGTAAGGGGAGGTGGGGCACGTTGGTCCGCTTTATTACTTATCATTTTTTATCTGATCAAAATTATTAATGAATTTTTTACAATAAGTTTCACTAAACACTTCTCAACACCACAGATTTCTTTGGAAGTGTTGAATTGATAAACTTTTTTTATATTAATTTTTTAACGGAACCTCGTAAAGTGGACCAACGTGCCCCACGGGTGGGGTACGTTGGTCGTCCTGGTGGGGCACGTTGGACCACAAACTAACTCAAACAACATTTGTTATAATTTTAGTGATAAATACTATCAAACTTTGTAACTTATCCTCTTTTGTGTGTAGAGTGAAAAATATGGAGTTTAAAGATCAATATACCATATTGATTTTAATTGATAAATCTCCTTTATTTAAAAACAGCAATAACTATTCATTATTAGTTCACAATTATTTTTTTAAATTCAAAAGAAAAATCAATTATTGAATATTTATGAGACAATTAATGCAGGTTAAAGTTAAGATGCGGTAAATGATACAGTGAAACCACCAAATAGCGGACAGTCAAGGGACCAGAAGTTTTGTCCGTTATTGGGAGGTGTCCGCTATTAGGAGGAACTACTTAATTTACCTTTTTCAAAATGGGCTGTTGTTCCCTTTGTAGAACACAATCGAAACAATTGCGAAAGGTTTACTACATTTTACGTCAAGAGAAATTAATCTGTTTCTTCTTAATAAAGGTTTACTGACAGCCCACACTTGTCTTAAAAAGCATTTAATCAATTAAAGTAATCAGTTAAAACAGTTTGAAATCTCTTTTTTGCATTACAAACCTGTTTCTCAATATAAATATTTAAATCATTTACCTGAAGCAAGTCCTTCAGTGTCCCCTTTGCTCAGGAAAAAGTTTTTCAATTCTTTACTGTATTTCAGTGCTTCCAAAAATTCTCTACTTTTTATGGTTAATTTATTTTATCTCGAGTATCACTATTGCATGATTGACAGTTGGCAATATGACCTTGAATATGGGCAAATCTTTTTCATGTCTAAAAATTAAACAACCCAACGAAGGCGCCATAAAGCCGACTACTACCGACGCCGATCTGCTCAATTGCATCTCTCGAGAGCCCCAGTTCGAAAAAACGCCCAGTTTCCTCTTTTTTATCTTAACTTTTGAATAGTTATTGTGTACAAAATTCATTAAAATCTTAAGAAAAACGTACGTTAATTGTTAGACTGACATCAGTTTTCACTTATCTGCTTCAATACTCTCAAAACTAGCCGTAACAAAATAATGACTTTTTTTTTTCTTTTTCATTTTTTGCTGCTCACAAAAAGTACCATGTCTTTTAGTTCATTTTTTTTTCTGCCCCCAACTTTTAAGCCACAATCGCTGCCTCTGCTCATTACCACCTTTTTTAATTCCAAGAAACAGTGATAAGGAAATAATTCAGTTGTGGAGGATGAAAAGCTTTGTAAGGCAAGCAGTTACTAAGATATTCTGTGAAAAGAAAAAAAAAACCGGAAGTGCTACGATCGCAAGGGAAATTTTTTGTGAAATAACTGTCCGTTATTCGGAGTGTCCGTTATTCAGAGTTAATTACATGGAATGGCCTATATTGAGGGACTGGAACTTGCAAAAATGTCCGTTAATTAGAGGTGTCCGTTACTCGGGAGTGTCCGTTAAGGAAGGTTTCACTGTATCTGGAAATGTAAAATAACTACTTCTTGAGCTTTGGAAGTAGTAGACGTTTCAAGTCATCTCTTAATGTATATTTAGTAGTCGATGAATATTTCATGTCACTTAAGGAGTGTTGTTGTAACTATCCTCTCAATGCATTTTGTATTATTTACTGCGTAATTAAATTACTTAGACAGTCGTGAAAGATTTTAATGAAAATATTTTTTTTTTCTAACTAAAAAATGTAATTGAATATATGAAGTAAAAACCTTGAATTAAGCTGAACCTCGAACTTTTGAGACTCAAATTTTTAAGAGACTACTGCATATGATCAATCAATAAAAGTTTAAATTTAGAAAGGTGAAAGTATAATGCTCCTTCGCTTTTGGAAATGAGGGGAAGTCATTTTCTAAGCACCCCTCGGTTGCAGTCATTGTGCTCCTAATTTCTACTGCTTGTTTTTCCGTCTAAAACTGTTTTGCAAGTCTTTTTGTATTTTAACAGCTCAAGACTATTTTGGCAGTTTAAGACTTCAGTCAAGTATCTGACTCAAGAATGCCATTTCGAAAAGATTGGGGAAATGAACCTACCCGAAGGAGTGGACGTCTGTCAGAGTAGGTTTTCCAAATATGTTGCATTTTTCCTTTTAACTGTATAATTGGTAAGATATTGACATTTTATTAGGTCTGTTGTATGTATTAATAGCTCCTCAGGGAGACACCACTGACATTGAATTGTACTGACTCACATATGGTTAAAAAGCTGGTGGTTTGCTCCCAGTTTGCGGTATGATGACCTGTCTCGTGTTTCTTTTAGAATTTGAAGTTGAAAATATTCTTCTTATTGCTCATCTTTTAAGAAAAGATGCAAACTTGTAGTAAACAAATGATGCCTTTGCCTACTCGTAATGTATCCTTAGTTAAAATCAATGTGCAAATATTGGAAAGGATTCATACAACATTTCTTAAATTATGCTCTTCCAAACCCCATGATTCTGTGGAGATCAGTCAAGGGTTTTTTTTTTTTTAATTCAAATATCCTCTTAAAAAGTCGATAGAAATAGGTTCTAAGGGAAGTATTTAATCAATTAAATATGAACAGCAGATAAAATATAAAAAGAAATTGTGTATTGTATATATTCAACTATTTTCAATGCGTGATTATGTACATTGTTATTTGTACAAGACTACAAAATTTTTTATTAAAACGCTGATCAATTATTTAAAAAAAAAAATGTTGATTTTGATGACAATAAGTATTATTCAGAATACTTTTCAATTTTGAATGTTGCATTTATACTTACCATTAAAGATAAACCAGTGGTTATGTGAAAAAAGTTGATATTAATAAGGGTTCCACTTATCAAAGAAATTAAGAAACACTGGATTAGTAGAGATCAATGAAAAAGTTAAAGGATTGTTAGAGTCATTCTCCAGAAAAGTTTACTTTTGAACGCAAATATTTTTCAATTTAGAAACCTTTTGTTTTCTTGGTACAGATGTGATATACCCCCCCATTTGGCGTCATCCAATGTTTTGCACAAAATTGAAATATTTTTCTCCCCAATGAGGCGATATTTTTTTAAGCATGGTATCTCTGCCTAAACTAACCTGTGTTTGGCAACCCTAAGGCAATCTTAGATCTGTTCAAACTTGTTTACTTGTTGTCGGTTTTACTCAGGAGAGATTCTTGTTTTTTCATGCAATGTACCTTACAGGAAAGCTTATTTTGTGTTATTTTAAATTCAGTAGTTGTCTTTTGATGAATAAACATAAGACAATGCCAGTTTCTTGAAACTTGAACGTTAATTAAAAGTAAACTCCAACTTGGTGTGTACTTCTGAGGTGCCATTGTCATATGTTGTTTTGTTTCAGACTGAATGTGAGGATTTATACCATAAAAAGGTAAGTTCTTTTTTCTTAGAATTCAAAAAAAAAAAAAAAAAAAAAAAACCCTCACTTCCGAAATTATTTGTTTTTACAAAATCTTGAGGATTTCTTGTAGTTTTTAACATTATTTTTACTGCATGTAAATTAATTTTACAAAAATAGTACGGTTTTTTATTCTAAAAGTTAATTCTTTTCGATGCCACGAATTATTTACATATTCTATAAACGTGCCTCCTTTAGGTACTGAATTTCTGAAAATAAGTTGACTCTAGCATTTATAAAAATATGAAGGGGTTATTTTATGTAAAATACAATAGGTGTTTTGAAAGCGTGTCTGGATAGCAAATTAATGTATGGTATTTTTGTATTGTTTATGTTTGGGACGTTCTGTTGAGATATTTCTACTTTTCATACATCGAAATTTGAATAACTAAGCGTTTTTTTTGGCTGAAATAGTTATTGATTTTGGGATGTTTTCCGCTTTAAACATCGCAATTTGAATCGCTTTGCCCTTTTTTAGCAGAGTATGAGAAAGTTTTTGTTCGGTGAAATGCATGTTGCAAAATAGCTTTTATTTCTATTGGTACATATTTCATTGGTGAGCTGTTATAGTAATTTGTTAATTTAAGCATTTTAAATACTTTCTAGTAATTTTTTTTCTGTACAAAACCTTTCTAGTTTCTGGTATTTTTGAAGCGTATGTTCGCGATGTTTTTTGCTGTGGTTTTATGCTGTTTATATATATATATATATATAGTGTTCTGAAGTTCTTTGATCATGTTTTTTTATTTGAATTTCTCCTGTTGGCACTAAAAAGGCATCGCTAAGAATGATGTATGACATATGTCGTCATACATCGTTTTCTTGGCGACGCTTTCTTGGCATCAACAGGAAAAAGTCGCCAAGGGTGAGGTATATGACATTAGTTCCGTTTTCTTTTTTTTTTCATTTTCACATGAAAGTGTTACCTACTTGAAGTAACCATAAACAGTGGCACAGCTAAGTTCCAATTATTTTACTCATAAATAAAAAAAATGCCTTGTTCACAGAAAGAAAAAAATGAATATTTAAAAATTGAAGCCAATGTAGTATCAAAGTAGTAATTCTGTTAATTGTGCAAACAATCAACTATTTTAATGATTAGTGGGAATATAATATAAAGCTCTCTTAATTAAAGTATGACTTAATTAATAATTTTCAAATGTATGATAAAAAGTAGTATTTAGTAAATTTGAGGATATACTAGCAAATAATGACATTGATAAGGTCTGTCACGGAGGTGAGGAATTGTCCATTAATATAGGCCTAATAGATACATAGCAAAATCTATCTTCTTGTTCTTCGATAAAAATCTCACAACTTCAACTATGACTGAAAATAAGCAAGGGGGCTCTCTTGTATCATGGAAAATAAAATTTGATGTCATTGCTGCCACATGTTAATGAAGAATGGCATTTTGTGTTTAGGCAACGGAGGTGAGAATTTATTGTGTGACATGGACTCCTTGTCCTACTAAAATGAACTAAAACACAATACTAACAAAATTAAATATACTTAAACAATTAGTATTGTAAACACTTGTAAAAGGAATAATAAATAAATAAATACATACTGTTAACTAAACAAGTTATTAAGCAACATAAACAATCACATAAGTGTGTGACATGCCACGGAGGTGAGATTTCACATGTTGTGAACCAAAAATATACTAAAATAAAAATTATTGTTAAAAACTTGTTGGCAGGTTTAAATAGTTATATTTTTGATGAAATTAAAAAGCTTTTGTTAAATGAATTGTTCCTTAAAATGTTTTCTGTAAAAGGCATGTGACAGAAAAGTTACACTTTTTGAAGAATGACCCGTAAATGTTTTTAAAAACTTACAATAGCTTCATTGCCCGGCTTTGCACAGGCTACCTCGAAATAAAAACTTTTGTCAAGTGACACATGTTCAACAATCATGCTTCAATTAAAGGGAAAAAAACTAACATTTCCCATCCAAACAATCATTCTTGAAGAAAGATAATGTCAAATCAAAAATTCCCAAACAAATTAAAACGCAACTTTTCAGATTATCTTCTGCTGGCGGGGCAAAAAAAAGAAAGAAGGAAGATAAATCGCCAAGTAATAATCAAAAGGAGAAATTTTTACCTTGAGACAAAAATAAAATTTTATTTCGTAGCAGTCAAGAAAATAAAATGGTAGCATTCTTCTAAAACTGTATTTTTGCTAATTTAAAATGAGATCACACAAACGATTAAATTTTCCCGATATAAAATTTCTGCTCCATTAGGCTTAGTAATGCTTTTTAATTTTTTCTTGGCGATTTTGCAGCTTTTTTTTTATTCAAGGAAAGTGAATGTACTCTATGGTTGTTTTTCGCGGCTCGCGGGCTTTGGAGCGGGACCTGAATCAAAGAAATCAGATAATTATTTCGGGTAGAAAGAGCCATTTAATGCCATTTTCGGGCTTTAAAATTAAAATTCAAAAGATTCAGTACTTTTTTGGCATTCAAAAACTCCCCTATGTTTCTTCTTGAGTGCCCAAGTACCTCCCTGTCAAATTTGGTGGAGATCTGATGTAAACTGGATTTGCATAGGGAACATGCACACACACACACTTATATATTCTCTGTTTTAATTATATAGATTACTAGAGGACCCGACAGACGTTGTTCCGTTCAAACTTCGTAAATTTAAAAGTTAAAAAATTTCAATAAACTATCAAGTGTATGAACCGTTTTGTTGAAAAAATAAATAAATAAAAAGAAAATGTTTTAAGCTGCTGGTGTCAGAATGCGTATATTTATTACAACTTGATTTATCTAATGCCCACTGAGCAGTTGTTTTATTAACTATTTTTTCTCTCGTACTTGATGTTTTGTTCCTTCAGCCATACTCAAATGATAAAAAGCGTCCTCATGTATTAAGTGTAAAAAACTAACTACCCATCTAGAACAAACGGGAAATCCCGCTGCAACATCCCCCATATCAAAAAGAATAAAACAATAGAAAGGATGTCATTTAAAGGTAAAAACAATTCTCTGAATAAACGAAAATCACTCATCCCCCCCCCCCCCACACTCCCGATGTAAAATAAACACATTCTTCAACTAAAATGACTAAAAACGAAAAACAATTCTTTGCAATTTTAAATATTCCGCGAAATGAACAAAAAAATACAATAAATTACATTAACAGTAGCTTTAAAATGTAAACAAATGATCATACAACTCTACAATTTATAACCAAAGTCGCCAAGCCACCACATTATTGTAATCCAGCCGATCAGCGAGCGAAGCCAACTCCGACCGATTAGCGCTCCGATCTTTTAAACGAAAACTTTTAAAACTTCATATATTGCCAAATTTGTTCTTTCCACCAAAAATAAAGATCTTCCACTGCACTGATCTTTTACCCTATTGTAATTTATCTGGACGAAAATAAAATTTGTTTCGTCTTTAAATTCCATCATCTTTTCCTTTAATAATGTACTGATTAATTAGATAATCCTTAAAGTGTTTTTGACATTAGTGCCAAAACTCAGATGGATTTGAGCCCAGAAAGAAATGTTGCTAGGTACGGTACTTTCTGATCATTTGGTTATGACAACCTAATACACCGATCCGGTCACATGGTTCAACTACACACGTTTTGCTTGAACCTTCCAGTAACTTTTAAATATGTCACTGGACCTAAATTCGTTGCTTTTAAGATATGAAGGCTTCACTCTTTCTCTACGTTTTATCTATTCTCAATTGACATATCACGATAGGGAATTTCATTGCAAAAAGCAGAGCTGGCTTTCTTATTGTCCTTTGGCAACGGGTTAAATATTTATTTCAGTTCTCGCTCAACAATAGGTTAAGATAAATATTAATCATTTGGAAGAAATAACCATCCAAAGTTTTAATTAATTAATTAACAAAAACTTTTCCGATTCAATCCATCGCGCTTCGAAACCATGCTTGCCACAACTTAATTACGCGCAAAAATTTTGATCAAAATCGGTCCGGCCGTTTAAAAGCCTTTTGGTGACAAACGTCCGCACAGAAGATTTTTATATATTAAGATAGTTAAACTTGAATGAAACATTAAAATTCATGTTTAAAGATGATGCTCTGATTGTTACAAAGTATTAGTACGACCAGGGCCTGACCATGACTTTTGAGGATACTGGGCACAAACTTTATTGGGTGGTCCTCCCCCCTCCTGCTATATGATTATACTAGTATATAATTAAAGTTCTAATTCAGGCTGCCCATTTTTATGATTTTCTCAAAATTTCTACCTTGGCAGACCCTTAACTTGAGTTTTTCTTCCTTCTAGTGTAAATAGAAATAGACTGGTTTGACTATAGTGTACATATAGTTTGAAGCTGAGAGTAACTTTGGCCTCAAAGCAGAATACTTTAGGTTGTTCTGCAAGTACTTCAAGCATAGTACGTTAAAAACTGGTCTGTTGCTATGTATTTCTGTGGAAATAAGATAATTCCGAAAACATCACAACTTTCAACCAAATGACTAATTAAAGAGCACTGAATTTGGAAAATTAGTTGATCATGAAAACTATAAGATCAAAAAAACTTTAACAATGTCAAACCTAAACCAATTGAGGTTCTCCAAAAATAGTTTATTTGCTTTCTAAAATGCATAGAAAGAGAGCCAAGATGTAAAATTTATAAAAATACGAACCTAGATTGCAAACCATTTTTTTTTGGTTAATTTTACATGGCATGAAAGAGCAATTAAAATAATGTTACTAAATAAATAAATTACCAAAATACTAGAGGACCCGACAGACATTGTTCTGTTCAAACTTCGTAAATTTAAAAGTTAAAAAATTTCAATAAACTATCAAGTGTTTGAACCGTTTTGTTGAAAAAATAAATAAATAAAAAGAAAATGTTTTAAGCTGCTGGTGTCAGAATGCGTATATTTATTACAACTTGATTTATCTAATGCCCACTGAGCAGTTGTTTTATTAACTATTTTTTCTTCCGTACTTGATGTTTTGTTCCTTCGATGATTCGAAATAAAATGAGTCAAGTTTGGGTTGCATATAATAAAACATTTCAAAATTTTCCAAATAATTGAAATATTTTCTGGATGGAAAGTTATTAAAATCTCAAACAAGACACGCAATTTCTATCAATGGACGTGTTTCAATGTTGGCATTGGTTCCAAAACATACGTCTATGGCCAAAATTTGCAGTGGATGAAGATCAATTTGGAAAGTCCTACAAAGGACTTAACAAATTCAACATCGCGAGCTTTGCACCAAATTATTGTAATTTGCGATAATTTTAGATTTTCTTCTAGTTTTAAGAAATCTGCAGAATTTCTGCAAAATTTTATCTTGAGTTGAAATATATTTGTAGAAAATTTCGCAGTTTCTACAGATTTTCGGCACCGCAGTTTCTGCAGATTTTCTGCACAGCAGTTTCTGCAAGTTTTTGGCACTGCGGTTTCTGCAGAGTTTCTGCACCATGGTTTCTGCAGAGTTTCTGCCCCACGGTTTCTGCTGAGTTTCTGCACCACGGTTTCTACAGAGTTTCTGCACCGTGGTTTCTGTAGAAATTTTCTCAATTTTCTCCTCTCATTTGAACAGAATTGTTCTGCAGCTCAGGCGTCTGTCCTGCGACATACGTTGCAAATTTAGTAGTATTCTGCCTTGAGGAACTTTGGGAGTTGCAAAAGTTATTAAAATTTAAAGGATAATTTTTTCTATATGTAATATTCACATTTTGCTATAATGCGATATGAAATTATTCTAATTTTTAAAAACTTGAGCTACAAATTTAGTGCCCTCCAAATTGTGGTGCCCAAGGCCCATGCCTTAATTTGACCTTGAGTGCTACAGTATTAACTATTTCTCCATTCAGGTTCTTGCATTTATTGCTTTTACAATATTTTGTTTCACTAATAGTATTTTTAATCGCATGTACAAACTTTCTTTTATAAAACAAGGCCTTAATGGTTACTTCCGATAGCTACATCCTACTGGATTCAAAATAGGTTGATCATCTCTCTCGGTAACTACCATCAGCTAATAATATTTATAATCGCGTGTACAAACTTTCTTGTATAAAACAAGACCTTAAAGGTTACTTCCGGTAGCTACATCCTACTGGGTTCAAAATAGGTTGGTCACATCTCTCGGTAACTACCATCAACTTCAAGTCTTAGAAATATATGTACGAGTGGTTGTAATCATTGACATGATTCATTTAACTTGATCTTATCAACATCAGTATTAATATTTTGAAGCATTTTATCATGATTTTCTCATTGTAATATATATTTTTCTTTTTTTGCAGGCCAAAAGAATCCAGCTCAAGTATGTTGATAAGATCATTACTTTTGTTATGTTTTTTTCTTTTTGTTCTTAAACCTTTGTCTGGTACTTAAATGAATTTACTTTAAATGATTGAACTAGGGAAACGAAAGAATTCTGAAGTAGATGAATCCGAGCCTAAAGCCAAAATGTTATTGACGATAAGCATGGATGGACGAGAGGTAATATTTTATTGCTCAATATTAATAAGTGTACATGAAATACACCGCCAGCTCAGTCAATTCCAGCCGAGGACTGCAGTTTCGTGCTTATTAGCACTCATCAGCCCGGCATAGGAGTGACTGAGCTGGAGGCGGAAAACCTCTGCTCAGTCACTCCTATGAGGTTTTCCGCCTCCAGCTCAGTCACTCCTATGCCGGGCTGATGAGTGCTAATAAGCACGAAACTGCAGTCCTCGGCTGAAATTGACTGAGCTGGCGGTGTATTTCATGTATTTCTGCCTTAGCCCTGGCTATAGGGCGGTAACTTACTGAATATACTGAATATTAATAAGTATTGTTGTTTGGGTAGTTGTTATCACTGTTGTCAAGTTTTTTCTCATGTCAGTTTTTGATAGTTTTATAAATGTGATTTAACACTAGAAAGACTGAAAATTGCCATATACCTAGAAAAACTGAAGGTGCCAGTGCCGCCCCAACCTGATTTTCTAACAAAGTCTTCGTAAAATTTTTCCTGGATGATTCCATATGCCCCACGCATCTCCTCTAATGATTAAATAAGAACTAAATGCATATTAATTTTTGTGATGTTTTCTATACACGACAAAAAAGATAGTGTTAGTTTCTCTTTCGAAGAGAGATCCGCCAGTTTGTCTGGTGGGCGGTTGCCAGTATTTCAGATTTGGAATTTCATTTGACTGCAAAAATGGGAAGATAACAGTGATACTAGAGTGAAAAGTACTGTAATTTCGAGTAGATAAGCCGCCCTATCATATACGCCGCACATGCAATAATTTATTAACTAAAAACAAGAGTTCATCGGATAATCCGCCCCATCATATACGCCGCAGAAGAGCGTATCAAAACATGGTGCCTCACCCCCTCTATATATACATATGTACAGATCCGATCATTTATTATAGTTAGAACAAAATTACAACAAGCAACTAACTGCACTAAAAGGTAACAGATAGAAATGTAATAAACTCGGTGTAAAAAAAAATGCTACGGTTGCACAAAAAAACTAGTGTTGCCAGATGACATCTACATTTGGTTGGATGAGAATGGCAACACTGGAAAGAACAACAACAGCGAACAGCGGTAAAATCGGCGCAAACTAACGCAGGTTTAAAGGGTGTGAGAAATTAAATTTAATGAAAAACCTGTTTCATGGTGCAATTTGAGAACTCTACTAGCATTTTTTAATGAATTTTAACATTGCCACTCGATTGGGCGAGTATGAAAAGCACTAAGAAAGAAGAGTAGGGGGAAAATTTCTTCAGATACGCCGCAGATGTTAAATTTCAACATTAAAACACATATAAGCCACGACTCATCTACCCGAAATTACAGTACTTTTTCATGCCACCGTAAATTGGAGAAAGGAAAAATTTCTCTGTGTTGCAAAATACCCAGGGGGCATTGTGGCCCCCTCCGTGTTTCTAGGTATTTGGTTCAATGTTTTACACTTCTATGAGGCTAAGGATTAAATGATTGAATAAGCAATCAGATAGAGTCATTATATGAAAAGTCTAAAATTTTCAGAACTCTCTGTTAGTTATTGTTGGATTAATTGAGCAACAAATTTTGCGAGGGGCCGCACAGGCCCCTTCCATCTTTCTAGTGTTAAAGTGTCATATTAAAATCCTAGGTTAAAAACCCCATGGCAAAACAGTCAAGACCCACTAATTTTACGAAAATTGTAGAGCAAAACCAGGATTATTGGCACCTGAAACAATGCATTAATGAGATGTTTCTTAAAAGAATATGTTAAATTTTTTTTGAAATATCACTAACACAAGTATAAAGATGAGACTTTTCTAACTGGTTTCCATTGCTAACAAAACTTGATTGTAATGAATCAACTTCGTTTACTGTTGTATTTTATTTTCATTCTTCATTACATGTATTGCATGAGTTGACTAGCCTTTTTTTACTTCCTTTTCCAAAAAAGGAAGTATTGTATTCATGAATAAATTTTCACTCAAAATTCAGCCTTAATTTTTATTTTGCTCACCCCCGAATTTATGTTGTTTTTTTTCAACCCGACAACATGTGGATAAGTGTCTAAGAACAGCTAAACACTCGAAATATACATTTTGATTCCCCGAGTTAATTACAAAGACTTTTCTCGTGACGTACGTATGTATGTATGTGCATATGTATGTCGCATAACTCAAAAAAGGTATGCCCTAGAAAGTTGAAATTTTGTACATAGACTCCTAGTGGGATCTAGTTGTGCATCTCCCTTTTTGGTTGCATTGGGGTGTTTCTAAAGGGGTCTTTTGCCCCTTTTTTGGGGGAAATCATTGTTAATTTTGATGTATACTCAAGTGGTGTTATAATTTGATGGACACTTGGATGGAAATTTTGTACATAGACTCCTAGTGGGGTCTAGTTGTGCATCTCCCTTTTCGGTTGCATTCGGGATATATTGGCAGTCTTTTATAATAGATTGGCTTTAGTCTTTTATGGTATATAATCAATATATTGGCAGTCTTTTGGCCGCCAAGTTTTGTCGCCGAGTTGGTGACAAATTCGGTGATAATTTTTTTTTTTTTTTAAATCTGGTTTTAATTTGGCCATTGGTGGTGATATTTAGAGAGTAAACTATTGAATCATATTAAAATTGCCAATATTAAGAAAATGACATTAAAATTGAAGTAAAAGGAAGTCATGTGATTCACACATCAGCTCGTTTTATTTGATAAACCACATTGTGTCTACAGCAGGGATTCCCAAACTTTACGAGATGCGACACTTTTTCAAAGAGTATAATTTTCTCACGGTGCCCTAGCCAATCTCAATTATAAATGCATGCACATTGATACCGTAGACACGTCGCAGCAACCCTGGCCTCTTCCTACAGCACCCAATTCGGGAACCCCTGGTCTAAAAAGTAGAGAAGGATGTTAAAATTTATTCTAATAAATCCAATGTTTTTGTTTTTAGAAATAACTACTGCCATTGCTGCAATTCAATATATTTAAAAATTTTAAAATAAATTTCAAAACTTATCAAGAGATATTTTTTTTAAAGTCATTCTCTGTTGATATGACATGAAATCTCAAATGGGTCATTCCACAGTGACTGACATTACAATTTATGTTCAACTTTCAAATTCAGTATTGTCTAGAAATTAAATTGTACTTCTTCTGAAATTGATCTAGAAAATCAGGCTATGGTTCTTTAATGCCAGACCCGGGCTGTGTACTTGTTGACCCTGTAGTGTGGGGGGGGGGACTCTGTAGGGCTATTTTGTTGCAGTTGGGCCCAAAATGTATGGATCTGGGCCCGTGATTAATGCCCACACACTTGTTTTCAGACTTGAGGAATTTTTTTTTATGAAATAAAATTAGATAAAAAGATGACTGATGTTAAACCTGTGTAACATCAAATTTTTTTATTCACCTTTATTTCACACATACACACAAAATCTTCATGCCTGAAAACAATCGTGTGTGCATTAATGTACCATATCATGATATTTTAGATCAATTTCTGAAGAAATAAAATTTTATTTCTACATAGTATACTGAAAAATAGATGAGAACATTACTGACTGTGGAATGACACTTAGGTTCAAGTAATCATAAGACATAAATGTGTTTTATAATTGCTTGAGCTCCTTTTCATGAAGTTATACAATTGCGTTTTTTAAAACATTCAACTAATTTAACGAAGAATAAATTGACGAAGAATAAATATGGTGCAATAGTGTATCCTAATTGTTATCTCCTTCTTTTGAAATAGATAGATTCACACTGCTGGATCTGCCACAAACAAGGGCAGGAGCAAATATGTTCTTCTTGCCCTAGGGTTTTTCATAATCAGTGTTTGAAATCTACATCAAATGAATTCAGAACGCAGCAAAATGTTTGTCCAGAGTGTTTGACGGATAGTGTAGATGGAACTCCATTACCTACAAATATAACCAAAGAAGATCTTCAAGATGCTCTAAGTTTTATAATGTGTAAAGTATTGGATCTATCACCCAAGGTAAGTGCTCATGTTTCTTGCATTTATTCATTTTTTCTATTATGTACAGTATGGGGGAACGAAAAAAAGACTGATTTTTTTTTTGTTTCCATTTTTACATTTTGTAATAGCACATACAGTTGTGTATTTATTTACTAAAGCTGACTGCAAAACTTGGATGATATAAAATAATATGTATTTTACTGTCCCATGATGCTCTGAGGGCTCCATCAGAGTTAAATAACCTCAGCGATAGGTACAAGGGACCATTGGAGAGGGATATTCATAAAGCTTGAATTTTTATACCATTTAACCCATATATCACACTTACATATTGAACTCTTCTCTTATTTCGTAATTAAAAAAAATATATAAACAACAATAGGTTAGCTGTTACAGTCAAATTCCATTTTGATGAAATTCAAAGGAACATTAAAATCACTAAGAACAGTTTTTTTTTAATTCTGATGTTACGAATGTTGACATTGTTCCTATGTATTTTGAGTTGGGGATTGTTAAAGTCTTTGCTGTAACAAACTTTACTTTAATGGGATTTCATTGTATTTTATAACAAGTCAAAACAGTAATTAGGGTCGTAGAGTTTCAATCACGTTGGTTTAAACCATGGTTTGAACCATGTGGTTTAAAAAAATGTTTTTTCGAAAAACTAAATAGTTTTTTTCCCCAAATGTTTTCAGAAATTTTACGTATGATTGGAAGATGTGAAGTCCAATAATTGCAAAGTAACCAGCAAAGCTTTAGAGCTACAATTTTCAGATTAATAAATTTACAGACATTTTATTTTTTTAATGTAATGCAAATTTGATAAATAGATTTTCTTTTCTTTCTCCCCCCCCTTAAATCAGTGCAACTGTTCTTCTTAGGTACATGAATGTAAGGCAGACCTACTATTTTTCAAAATAGCCCAAAAGGCATATTTCTGCCAAAAGCTTTATTTTACTACCTAATTTGTTCAATTACCTAAGATTTACAAAGGTAAATCATGTATCATTTAAGCAATCTGTACTCTATATACGCCGTAGAATATTTAAATGACAAGAGAAGAAAAAAAAAAACTTGACACACTTTTTGGCATCTACAATAGGCGATGTAGTCAAGAATATATATATATATATATATATATATATATATAAATATATATATATACAAGTGGTACCCGCACGGCTTTGCCTGTAATAGAAAAATTAAAAGGTCTTTTGGTTCGCCTGTATATTTCCAAATGTATGGTGAATCTTCTCGCCAATCGGCTTGTACCCATGTTACGGTTCCACGTTATGATAATTTCGCAATTTACTCGTCCATCTTATGATATTTTTGTTCCAAAAATTGGAATAGAAAAATAACCACATCGAATTTTCGAAAAATCGCTTCGAGGTACACACCCCCATGCTACAAACTAACTTTGTGCCAAATTTCATGAAAATCGGCGGCACGGTCTAGGCGCTATCCATGTCACAGAGATCCAGACATCTTTCGGACAGAGAGACTTTCAGCTTTATTATTAGTAAAGATATGTATTTTTTTTGAGTAAGGGAACTTTTAAAACTTGAATGAGCCAAAATCTCTGAGGACCGGGCTAATTTTTCTGCAGACGAGTGCCAAAACACCGGTTAAGAATCACGGGAAAAAAACAAAAAAGAAATTCATTTATTATCATATTAGACTATTTTCTCAACACAAACTACAGAAAAAAATTAATTGATAAATGCTCTTTTAAGATAGAAAAATGCATTTAAAATATTTCTATTCTCTTTTGAAAAAAAAAAAAAATCGAAAAAATAAAAATCAAACAGCAGCAAGTTTAGAGAAATAAAAAATACACGTTTTGTTCAGTTAAAAAGCAAAACCAGTGGCGGCGCGAGAGCAAAAGTAGACGTCGGCGATGCAGTTTTGCGAGGCCCTTTTAATCATAAAATATTGTCAGACAAATAATTGAATTCATAGAATTGATTTTTGTACTAATTATAGGCACTTAGGGTTCCCAATTCACTTAATTGCTGGGGCAAAAACATTTCGTGATTAGTAGCGCAGTCAAAAAGAAGTTTTTTTCGTGTTGGTGGAGGAGGCGGCACATTGACAGGGGAAAAAATTACCTGATAGAAAGGGGGGTTCGGGGGTTCTTCCCCGGAAAGATTTCGAAATTTGTAGTTTAAAAACGCTATTTTAGGCTTTCTTTGCTGATGTTACAGGAAAAAAAGTACAGGGGGTCTCGGTGGAAATTTCTAGAAATTGAAGCCTTAAAAATGCAATTATAGGCCATATTTATTGACTTTAGGGTTAGAGACTGTCCCAGATCGATTCTTTAAAAAAAAAGAAAGAAAAAGGTCAAAATCAATCTCCTGCAAATTCTCGAAATTGAAGTTTCAAAAACGGAATTTTAGACAAACTTTTAAGATTTTACGGTAAGGAAGGGAGATCCCTCGAAAAATTTTGAAAATTATGGGCCTAAAAACTTAGCAATATTTTATATTCAGGAGTCATTCCACTTGAACTTTTTGTTAATGAAGTTTAAAAAGCCTAATTGCCTATGATATAAAAGAAAGGAGGTATGGGGACCCTTGCCCGAATATTTTCTGAAATTCAAGCCTTAAAAATGCGATTGTAGGGCCATATTTTGTAATATTACGCTCGGTAATTTTTGAAATTCAAGCTAAAAAAACGCAATTTTAAGCGATTTTCGACGTTGTAGAGTATTTGGGGGCTTTAAGCTGGAAATATCGCGAAGTTTAAGATCTGGGAACAAAATTTCAGTTGCTCCATAATGCTTTCGGTGTGTGTGTGGTGGGGAAAGGGAGATCGGAGGAGCAGCATTTTGGATATTTTCTTACTTTTAGATGAACTTAGGAAACGAGAAAAAAGAAAAGAACTGAAAAGAAGAGAAAAAAAGAAAGGGGGGTGATAGAGTTAGCTAATCAATAAGCTGTTGCCATTGAATACTTTTAATTCAGGCCCCAACAGAATTGGGCCAAACATTTGCTAAGGCTGGCTCTGTGCAGTCTCTCCTGCACGTACTATTTTGATTACTTTTGCGTCTGTTGTATTTAATAAGAGTTTCAATCAAAAACATGGAAATATCTTAAAACTTCTGAGAATTTACTTCTGAGAATTTTGCGAGGCCCTATCTGCGCGAGGCCGTCAGCAGTCGCCGACGCCTAGCGCCGCCACTGAGCAAAACAAAATGACTTTTCCTGAAAAATGCAATATTTTTAAAGAAAGAGTTAATTTTCATTTAGTTTTTGGGGGATACAGTTAAAAAGGCGATGTGTGCACCCAAATAAGAGATGTTACGAGGGGTTACTGTGCTATGTTGATTAAGGTGGGAAACCAGTTTAAGAGGCCAAAGTTTTAGTTTTTTTTGTGTTTTTTTTTAAATTGGGAAAAAAATAATTAATTTTCTAAACTTGAAAGATATTTCATTCATCTTTTGAAGTACAGCTTGCAATTTTTGGAACTCATTTCCAAACCGAATTAGTGGAGTTAAAAGCTGCTGTCCATGGGCGGTCGTCATCAGAGCTTGTTACTGGTGGGCATTACTGAAGTACAAGTTTTTTCTGTAATCATTACAATTTTTCTTTCGCATAAACAACATAATTCCCTAGAATATAAATCTAATTGTGATAAAAATAAATTGAAAAATGCACGTTTTTGAGGCAATTCATTACATTGTTACCCGCGCGTAAGAGGGGGTAGCTTTGGGACTGGGAAGGCTAACTTTAGAACAGTGGATGATTTTTAGTTTGCAGAGTTCCCTGTGGGACACATTGCTTCGGTTCAGTCTAAAATCACGTCTGTTGAGTATACCTGTATTGTGCTGCTACCTTACAGCAGTTGTCAGAACCCTCGTCCGTGTACACATTGTAACAATAAAGTTATTCTTTCCACTTGTTTTTCAAAATCACGTCTTGAGTGAAACTTTCTTTTGTGTCTCAAGAACTGTGCACACCAAATTACTTTCAAGTCTGTGTACACATTGATAAATACCTTCTAAAGTTTTTAATGTAGAAGTAACCATGTTATTATGAGTTTTATATGTTAACATTGTAAATTTTCATCTTTTCATGGTGTAACTTTGGGACTGAGAAATTTCTTTTAAAGTAATGTTTACTGCAATCTTTTGGCTTTAGTTGACAAAAACTAACATTTACAAAGTGTTTAAATATTAATTACACTATCTGCTTGTTTAGTAACATTTTAAAGCGCAGTTTGATAAAATATCTGTAACTTTTAGCTTTACCCATTAAGTAGAATGGATTGTTCCTATGACCTGCTGAATGTAATATTCTAGCATTGATATAAACTCATTTCCCTTACTACTTTTAATGTAAATACTGCACCCATATGATAATAGTGGGATAAGATTAGTCTTGTTTCCTTACTGTTTTAAATGGAAATAAAGCATTGTCCTAATGTTACCCAATCAATGGGGTACAATTTGGACAAATAATTTTATTTTTATTAAATACCATAGCAACTAGAGCTAT
Source organism: Uloborus diversus (assembly GCF_026930045.1). Taxonomy (NCBI): domain Eukaryota; kingdom Metazoa; phylum Arthropoda; class Arachnida; order Araneae; family Uloboridae; genus Uloborus; species Uloborus diversus. The sequence goes on from NC_072736.1 coordinate 54,100,849, forward strand.
TCTTTTGCCATACCTTGTAAGAAAAATACTCAACTGATATGTTAATGATTTTTTAAGCTTTTTAACTTTGAAAATAAAGATATGGACAGAGTAAAACTTGGAAAAGTGTCCCAAAGTTACCCCGTCATATGTTATATTTTTCTACCATATTTTTCGCGTTTTTTGTATGAAAAAAACAATTTCTATTAATATCATCAAAGAGTTAGGTTCATTTAAGAGTATAACTGAGTAAAGAATGCTCACACAAATTTTCAGGAAGATTTCTCAAATGCTCTTTGAGCTAGAATGCCCACCAGTTGAAAAAAAAGTTGTTTTGATAAAAACGCTTTGACAAAAAATGCTGTGAATGTTTTTGAATCTCCACAGTCACTTTAAGAGTGCATAACATAACAACTAATCAGAATTTTTTGCTGAAATTTTGAACTGAAACATAAAAAAAGGGATTTTTTGACTGGTCTCGCTCTAAACTGGTTTTCCCCTTAAATTCTTTGAGCACCTTTTCTTCATTTTCCAAATGTAAAAAAAAAAAATCTCTATGTAGAAAGTTACGCGATTTCTTTAATTGATAAAATTAATTTTTTTATTTATTTTTATTTTTTATTTTTATGAAATAGCATTTTCATACCGTCTCAAGTATGACTGTGGAGGAAAAATCAAGTGATAAATTGAAATTATTGCCAGTAAGAGTTTTTCTTTTTAACTAAAAATATGTTGACCTATTCTAAAAAAACATATACATATAAGTGACCAAGTTTGACATAAAATATTTAAAAATCTATGTAGGCTTTAGAAACTACCAAAAGTCATCTTATTCAATTTAAAGATTTCAAATTACACTATATATTTCGTTTTGTAACAAATTTCCTGTTTTGAATTCTAGGATTTGAGTCATTGGCCTTCTGCACATAAAGTTTGTACTCGAATGGATGTCTCAATGCTAGTGGATGTTAGTATATTTCTGAACTTGTTCACAAAATTTGATACATTCTGAATGCATTATAAATTTGAAGGGCTCGGGGCAGAAATGTGACGAGCCACTAGGAATGAAAGTTGGAAATTGGCCAACTGAAAAAATTCAGATCATGTGGCATATCACATTCTTGCCCAAAGTCCTTCATTTTAACTACATAAATCTTTATGTACTAATTCATGAATAATAGTAAGGGAAATATTCTGTAAGCTATTTCTGCAAAAGGCAAATGCAAATTCAGATTTCTTCTGTCTCACAAACTAATCATACTAGCCTGTTTGATAGCTAAAAGTAATATTGAAGTTTGAGCTTTGTAGCTGGTTACTTTAAAACAACATACAGTCAATTCTCGATAATTCGAATCTAAAGGGACCAATGAAGTTCGACTTACTGCTAGTTTCGGTTTTCAACATATTAATATAAAAACCATTGAATATTTTAATTAATATGTACATATAACAGACAAAATTACAGAACTTAAAAGGTTTTGAGCACAACATGCACAGTTTCTCCGTGAAGAGTTCTGAAGACGAAGTTGTGTCTGGTCTTGAACTTCTACTGCCGTCCAACGCTGGTGTGGAAATTTTCTATGTTCAGTAATACAGCAAAATCAAAGGCGCCCATATAGGGGGCAAGGGGGGCTCAAGCCCCCCTTTGAAATTAGAACTTCCTTGCTTTTAGTATTTTTTTCTTTGCAAAAATGTATAAACATTTCTTCTCCAGCCATTAATGAATGAGTTATTAAAAATGTCAAACTTTAATGACTCTAATCTGTCCTAAAATCAGTTTCCATGGGGAAAATATCCAGCTAAACCACAGGGAAAATATTTGAGCCCCCTCCTTGCAACTTTGCATATGGGCACCCATGAGCAAAATTAGTTGCTTTCTCACGCAACAAACATCTACTTATAGGAATGACATGGTCTTGAATTCGATACTGCTACAACCACTTGAATAGAGCTGATTCTACTTCAGGAAAGGTGCACATCTTCATTTGGTTCAATCTCGGATTCATGGATTCGTACAGCTTTTGAAGTTTCTCTTTTAATATCGTTGACAGAGTATTTGAAGACATTCTCTAATTCATTATCTTTCTTTTTGATTGTTGGATTACTTTCGATCTCATAAATAAGATATACTTTACTTTCTAAATCCAAGGTTTTTAGCTTTCACTTAGACATCTAAAGAAAACTTTAATCTTTCTCTCTCCGGAACTCATCAGCAAATGCTGGAACTAAAGAATGAAAGGGAACGCATCTTAATTTAGATCAGCCTTTGAATAAAGGTACAATAAGCTGACTTGGCAATTTGACAGCTTAAAAGCAGATTTGTAGTCCAGCAGATTGTTTAAGTCAAAAGAGTACTGTACAACAAAAGAAATCAAACTATACTCATTTCCACACGTGTAACCCCTTTATCACACATCGGCTCGGCAGGTGTTCTCTGTGCTTTAGAGGTCTGTTATACAGGAATTGCAAGTGAAGGTGAATGAATTTTTCTCTCATAGTCATTTTAATTATATATATTTTTTTGTTCTTTCCAAATAAATTTCTAGTCATCTTTGAAAAAACTTCGAGTTATAGTACTATTTGAGTTATCGCGAATTGACTATTTTTCTTTTAAAACAACTACCCATCAACTATTCTTTTCAGCAGTTTTAAAAACAGTTTTAAGTTGTAATTTTTCACTATCATATTAATTTGCAGGTCTCAAATCTAGTCAATGATTTGATGCCACACCTATTTAAGTTTGTTTCAAATAGCAAAATGAAATTAAATCAATCAACTAAAACACTCCTAGGTGCCTGCAATATCTGCTTGTCACACTACTCTTTGCCTCCTACATCAGATCAAGAAAGGCATGATATAAAGTATCAGGAGGACCAGAAAGTAAGATAAACACACCGGTAATGGCCAGTGCTTCAGTAGTGGCCACTTCAAGATTTACAGTCGACTCCCGCTGCAATGCGATCCGACTTACGAGAAATGGCTATAAAGCAATTTTTTTCCCCAGTAAAGAATTTTAGCATAACGCGAATTTCTCGTCTGCAACCCGAAAATTTTTGGGAGGGAATCACGGTCTGTAAATATCGGCTTTGTTATTGACTACTTTTTTTTTTGTGTGTGAATGGACCTTCATCCTTTACTGAGAGCGGAAGTTCCCACACCGTGCTTGTCATATACACAGGGTTCGTACGGGTCATGGAAATCCTGGAAAGTCATGGAAAAAAAATAACAAAATTTCAGACCTGGAAAAGTCATGGAAAATTGAAATTTTCATTGAAAGTCATGGAAATTTATTTCAAGTCATGGAAAAATGTCCTGGACAAAGAGAAAGGAACAGTAACTAAAGGAGCATTAGAAATCTTGAGTGATTTAACAGTATACCACATAAAAGCTATTACAAGTGGAAAATTGAACGATCCAAAAATCAAATCTGAGTTTTGAAATCTCATTGCATCCATTTCTGTCGCAGCCGCTTGCCATTTTTTGCAATGTGATTTTACTGCCTAGACATCATTTATTTTGAATTTTCTGTTATTTTCAACACTTCTTACATTTCATATTCTGTAGTAGCAAAATTTCACATTCTTAGTTTACCACGCCCACTCAAAAAAAGCAATTCAGTTGCATGCGAGTTCGATTCCATCACTTGTAAGAACTTTATTATTAAATTTTTCAGAGTTTATCTTAATTTGTTGAATGTTTTAGAAAATGTAGATATTAAGTAAGGCGACAGAATACAGAAAAAGAGGAATTCGTATGCTCTAAAACAGTAGTGCCCAACATACGGTACGCAAAACTAATCCATGCGACCCGCTGCTACGTTCAATGTCGGGAATTAAACGTGTTCTGAAATTTCTGTACCTATTAATTTATATGCATTTGAAAATGCAAATTTGTAAACAAAACAAATATACTTTTGAATCAGAAGATTGATTCATTACTGAATGTTTTTTTTTTTTTTTTTCAAAAAAGATCTGGTTTGGAAACACAAAGAACTAAACTATGTGGCTTTACTTTAAAGAACCAAAATACTGTCAAGTTATGTGGATGATTAAAGGCACTGTTGACACTAAAAGGTAACTTTTGAAGCAAATTTATTGAAACTTAATGATGACTCATTCAACCTTTGTCCCATTCAACATCATTCTGCCTGTTTAAAAAAAAAAAAAAAAATCATACATTTAAGCATCATCATATTTGCTTCACTGCATTTTTACTTTACTTAAAATTATATTATAAAGACAAATAAGAATAGTTTAGTGTTTTAAGTGTGCACTTATATTTTTTCCACAACGAGTATGCTTCAATGAGGCTGTGGGACGTTTTGCTAATGCTCATTTCCAAATATTACCAAGTTTGAGATTAAATAGTGCTATTCTCTTCGTGTAACGAGGTCATGAAAATTTTCATTGAAGTCATGAAAAAGTCTTGGAAAAGTCATGGAATTTTTTCATCCAAATAGAGTATGAACCCTGTATACATCGCTGCAAATAATTTCTCCTCATTTTTCTTTTTTTTTTCATTCTAAATTCAAAATATAATGACACCTAAGAACAATGTTTCATCTTGTGAAGATCGAAAGGAAAAGAGAAAGTTTCTTATAGTTAAGGAAAAGCTAAAGATTATGTGCTTGAACAACAATAAAATACGTAGAAGGTAGCACGACAATGAAAGGTATGAGTGAATCGTCCATATGTACAATTAAAAGTCGAGAAAATGAAAATCTGAAAACATTGAAAAATTATGAAAATGGAAGCTGCTTTTGTATTGTGAATCTTAAGAAATCAGGAAGAGGGGTGTTGCCATGTAGAAACATCATAAAAGAACTAGTATTGCGTATTTAAAAATATATAAGTTGGTAACGGTTTGAGATCACTCAGCATAAATCATCATCATCTTCATCTTTTTATGTTACAAATATCATTACTGGATCTTCTGTAGAGTAAAATCATTGAGCATTTGTTTTTCTTACTACATACTGTACGTACGGTACTGGATTATTTTATGTCTTTCTTTCCCAGTGATCTTTTTTTTTTGTGCATCGTAGCAATATTTTTTGTTGAATAAAACAGTTTTTTTAATTTAAAATATGAATAAAAATTCAGTTTTTTATGTAAGAAACAGTAATGTATAGTTAAGAAATAGTTTTTAACAGTTTAAGGTGGCATTTACCAGTGTACAAAATATTTGGGTATGTTTATAAAAGTTTTTACATGTACCCTTTTCCACAACTCGAAATTTCGACTTACGTGAGTTGTCTTGGAACGCATCCCTCGCCTAAGTCAGGACCTGATTGTATATTTGAAAAAATAGGATTCCAGACTACCCGATGGATTGAAACATGTAGAAGGCATTACCTCCTGCATGTTTGATGCACTTTTGAATCTATTGGGAAACCTGGAATCCTACTTTTTAAAATATGAATCTTGAAGTGACCACAAGCACTGGCCACTACGGATGTTTTACCTTAATACTATTTTCTTCAATCAAATACATTTTTACCAAATTTTATTTTTGATCAATGATGTATCTTCCCTTGTTCCTAACTACATATTGCTATGTTTTGTACAAATTTTCAATTCTAAATCGATAAAAATCGATCAATTTTGGAACAAAATATCTGGAGATATTCTGGATCTTGGCCAAATTTTCATGGTATTTGTCACACAGCAATCAGAAATAAAGAGAAATCGAGTGATGCAATGTTGGGCGAGTATGGTAAATTAGACAGCACACTGACATGGATTAATGTTTTTCAAGATTTATTTTTAGCAGTGTGGTTTTGCACAATCGCGTTTCAGAATCAAGCTTTTTCTGTTGACAATCACTGGAATATGCTCACCTGGCATTGCACTGTCTGATTTCCCTTTCAGTAACTTCTGCATGCTCTAAGTGACCATAATCTGAAAATTTGACGACTATCCATAATGCCAACTACAGATATCTTACTTTAAAAAACACAGTTCATATTTATCGACCCAGGATTGAAAATTTGCATATTAAATGGCATAAGGATGCAATAAGGAGGGTATTTACGTCATTGATTAAAAATAAAATCTTGGTAAAACATTATTTGTTTGAAAAAAATGTCATTTTCCTGTTCTCCTAACAGTTAACCTGTGTAAAACAAAAATGTGTTTCAGCGTTGCTTGCTCTTAAACTTGACAATAATTAATTCCTTCAAAAACCGGAGATTGTTTTCTCATACTATCATTAGAAACGATTCTGCATAAAAAATGTGCGCAAAACATGAAGTAAAAAATTATTTAGGATTAAATTTTAAGGTATGGTATTTTTTTATGTACACTGTAATATAAGGTGGGATTAAAGACATTAACTATTGTGAATGAGCCAGAAAACAACACATATGGGCACTTAATTTAAAATTATACAATGGAAAAATACAAGAGACTCTCAAAAATCCTAACAAATATGACAGATGGCTGAATTGTAGACGATGTAAATTTTGTTGTAATATAGAGCCCCACAGTTATAAAATGCATGTCATTTATGCAATGTGGAATAATCAGTGGGTTTTACTGATTTTTAAACCAGAAGAAAAATTCCCAGTTATTGATCCGGATTTGTGAGAGGCTACTTTAAATCTTAAGAAAGGAAAAAAAAAAAAAAAAAGGCTTTAAATTGCTACTGACAAATATGACATGGTTTTAGTATCTGCTATTCAATGCTGAAAAATCTTTCTTCAGATGCATATAAAATCTTTTAACTTGCTGCAGAAAATATTGATTAAATACCAGCAGCAAAAGTTATTTTGATCATATCTGCTGTAAATGATAACTTTTCAGAAACATTAACGAATTGGAGTTTTAGATGCATGAATTTTTGAGTTTTTGAGAAAAAATGATTTTTGTTTTGCTATTTTTTTTAAACATTTGTAAATTACAATTGATGCTCACAAACATCATTTCAGTGACTTCCTTTTAAAGCAGAGAAGTGTCAATTTTTGATCTGTGATGTAAATATTTTTTATGTGTACCTGGGGGGAGGGGGGGGGGAATCATTTTTTAAAAATATTTTTTTTTGTGTAAACATTCATTCTTAAAATATTTTGAATAAAAGTAAGTGCTTAGAGGTTATGGTTCCATAGAAGTTGGGCATTGTCAAATGGGTTTACTTGAGTGCAAAAAGTTTTGTATGATGAGAAGTGAAAAGAAAAAATTTTTATGTAGAGAAAAATGTTTTTACCATTATCATCAATGTTCTCAATAGCATTGTTTTACTGCATTTAATAGCTGAGTTTTTGCTCGTATTTTTGTTTTGTAGCGTATAAACAAATCCAGGTATACTACCACAGCAGAGTTTTATAGAGATGTGAAATGGATCTATCATAATTGCTATAAAGAGTTTGGAGGTACATTAATATTTATCAATATACTTTTTCTTATCCTACTTCCCCACATAAGTTTTTCTTTTTCAAAATAATGTAAAGGAAGCTAACTGCATCATAAAAAATACCTCCCTTCCCCCCGCCTTCGAAAGTGAATTAATTGTGATATCATACTGAAAATTTGAAAAATGTCATACTGGAAATATACTGAAAGTTTGAATCACTATATCAACAGACACGCTGTCTTACCGCCTGTAATATTACGGTATTGAATTAAACAATTTGAAATCCTCATATATGTAATGGCAAATGATTGCGTAACACTCCTGATGTCACTACAATGAAACTCGTGCAATATCTTGCAAGAGAGCATTATTTTATTGTTGCATCACTTAAAATCCAATAATTTTATTTGTAACTAGATACTATTTTTTGGCAGTGTTTGAGAAGCAAAGAAGTGATTGTTTTTACAAGGCAAAACTAGATCCAATAAGCAACTACTTTGCTGATCAGTCATTTAGTAAAAATAACTTGGCGGTCCCTTTTAAGTTCAAACCATTTAACATTTTCCCAATCAATGCTAAACATTTTTCTCCATTTATGTATTCATTTGAACAAGTCATGTTTTATCGTAAATATCTCTAATAAAGATGCAATTTGCATTTGTCATACTATGACGGGCAATTTTCTAGTAAATAGATAATAGCAAAAGTAAGAAACTAAGCTATCAACCCCATTAGTGATGCATTGCTTAATTTTCAGTGCTAAGATTATTGTAACAAAAAACCCAGTTCTTCCCTTTCCTGCATACCATATTTTGTAAACTATAATCTTCTGATAATCTCTCAAAAAAGTTGAACATTTTGAGAATTGTATGCCTACATGAATGTGGTAATGCTTCTTTAATAATTAAAAGTTTTTTCAAATGTTGATTTCTTTTTATGCATATTGGTTGATAACATTCCAAATGCTTCTTATAATGGCTTAGTAGCATTAAAATAAAATGACTTGTTACACTAATGAAAATGATAAGCATTTTTTAAAAAATTACACTTCTAAATAGAAGATTAACACTGTCATCAATGTGGTGATAATGGTTGCCTTATCATACAATGTAAAATGTGTAAAAATAAGACTCAACATGTTATCCGCGGATAACACAGCGCTGCATATTAGTTCTTGACTTTTTTTTAAGGAAAGCCTTCTAAAATATGTAGCTGCTTAAAAACCATGATAACTCTTTTCAGGAAAATTACAGTTCCTCAATTCACATGAATTTACTCACTTATTTTTAGTATAAGTTATTTTTTTTATACTACATGGAATTGTAATTTTTTTGATGAATTTAAAAGCAATATTTGCAGATTGTTTTATCATCATAAATTTGACTTGGACTACTCAAATTACATCAGTTATATCTACTTCATTGAATATTATATAGAACTATAAAATCTATGTAGTATTTTTGATTTCATTCATGCATTTATAATGAAGTTTATTTGCGTTCAAGTTACTTTGGTTACTTAACTTAGTTGTGTTCATGTATTGTATAACAATTTCAAACTGCTAGCTTGCTAGCTTTTGGTAAGAGAGAGAGAGAGAGAGAGAGAAAAAAAAAACTTTTCAAAAATTACTGCAAATAAGTGATAGAACAGTTTAGTATAGGGCAATGTTTTAGATTGAAGTATTATCTCCTTAAGTTTATGTCTGAATAATTTTTAACCTAGAAATATTTTTTATGACAATGAATTATCACATATTACAAATTTTTGAATCTTAAAAATTGTTTAATTCCATTATATAAAGGGTATGAAATGTTTTGTTCTTCTCAACATTTTTTTATACTAGCCCAATCTGTATGCTTATTTTTATACAGCATATGCCAATGAAACAGTATCTGCAAAAAAAATTGTGAAGCGGATAAAAAATGAATTGTTAGACATGGAGGCTTGTTATGAATGTTATCACAAGAACTATAGTGTTAAATCTGTTGATCATAATCCCTTTGTAACTCTGTGCGTAAGTGATTTTTATGATTTTTCCCTTTTCTTCTTTACAGTTTTTCTAGAATTAAGCAGTTGATTCAACTTTAATTTTCATTTAACCTCTACTTCACTAATAATTTGTTATTTAGTAGTAATAAGAAGTATTGTTAATAATTTTGCAAGTGTGTATTTTTCTCTTTTTTTATTCTTACAAGCATGAAATCGATTCAAAATTGTTTGTTACGATAACTTATGATATTTACTGGTTTTGTTTTAATACTTTTTTAATCCAGCTGATATGTTTTATTTGTAAGTTTGTATGGTTAATGAGGGGTATAGGTTTACTTTTAAGCGTGATTTTTTCTCAAATTGTGGTGTCATTGGAAAGGTTAGCAATGTTAATGCAGGCACTCAAACTCAAATGCCAGAGCGATGACGTTTTACTGACATAGGCAGCTCATACGGGGGAGGGGGGACGCAAAGACCCTTCACTTTTCTGAATTAAAATTGGTGATTGATTGAAAAATGATTTTTTGTAGGGCTTATTGATTTATTTCATGAAAGTAAAAAATAAAAATTCCACTAAAATGGACTTTTCTCATCTTATTTTATTAAAAGTGAACTTAAATTCAGAAGGGGAATGTCTACTGAGGCCTTCTGTCCCAATTTTTGAGGCTATACTCTGCATTTTTCGGAGGTTATAGAATTAGTAATCTTGAAAGCCTTTAATGTAGCCCAATTTTACTTGAAAAATATAGAACTTCAAGGACCACATCCCCTCATCCCACACACTCAGGGCCGTATTTGTAAGTGTGGAGACCCTGGGGCCACGAAGGAGTGGAGGCCCCTAATCAGGGTTCAAAAAGGTCATCATATTTTTGAAAATATCCGATACTTTGATATATATCCGAATATTTTGATATATATGTATATATCCGATATTTATTTTCGACCCGTAAAAGTTAGGATACTTTGTATAAAATTTATTGTGGAGGCCCCGGGGCAGTAGCCCCATCTGCCCTCCCCTAAATCCGGCCCTGCACACACTTCTTTTGACCCTCCACTTTTTTGCTGGACCAGCCATCTATATTTGCTGATTTTTTATTACTTTCTTCTATATCTAATATATAGAAGAAAGTATTGGATTCGTGCAAATTTTCGAATTTCGAATTTTGACGGATTCGAACGTTTTGAGGTGTGCTGAGTATATTTCGACCATTTTTGGAAAATGTCTGTCTGTCTGTGTGTGTGTGTGTGTGTGTGTGTGTGTATGTATGTGTGTGTGTATGTATGTGTGTCACGTCTGTGTGTGACCAGTTTTTTGTGGCCGCTCTACAACAAAAACTACCGCATGAAATCGAACGAAATTTAGTACACATATGTGCCCCTATGTGAACTTGTGCCCATTAGTTTTTGGCGCGAATTCCTCCAAGGGGGGTGGAGCAATGGGACGTTTTTCGAGTTACGCGTGCTTGCTATTTCTCAGGAAGTTACTGGCGGAATCAAACAAAATTTGGTCCATATGTTGGTATTAACAGGAACACGTGCTGATTCAATTTTGGTGTCAATAACTCAAACGGGGGTTGAGCTGTAGAACGTTTTTTGTCGTCAATTGTGACTGCTGTATCTCAAGAAATAATGAACGGAATGAAAGAAAAATTTATCGGCAAGTAGCCCTTAGTGGGTATAAGAACTGATTTTATTTTTGTGTCAACAGCTAAAAGGAGGGTAATGCAATCACCCGTTCTTTTTTTCCATTTTGAGTGCCCTATCTCAAGAAGTAATGCTACGTTCTGGTTGAAATTTGGAACATATGTGAATCCATATGTAAACAGGCTTTGGTTCGATTTTGACGCCGATCGCTCCAAGAGTTTTTTTTTTTTTTTTTTGCGAACAAAAATATTTTTATTAATGCAACAATAAGAAAGATAAATCGTAATAGATTGTCGTCTGCGTATTTCTCGTGATTTTAATTGTATGGAAATGATAGGAAATATTATCTCAATGATTTAAAATTTTGAACTGTTGCCATCTTATGTTTGTTAACAAATAAAATATTTGTAATTCATTCAAGCAAGGCTTTTAAAATAACTTTCAATTTTCGCTCTTTGCTTTGCTTTTGCAATAATTCAGACATTGGGATAGTCGTCAAGTTTTTGCATGTGTCATTTTGTTTTTGTTGGGAATATTGCTTCCTCGTCAAGCATGGGGCGGGATCAGAAAAAAAAGAGAAAAATATAGAAGAAAGTTTCGTGATGGCCACAACATACTAGTTTTCTGTCATGGATTTCATTTTTTTTTAGAATTAAAAATGATGTGCATATCACCCTTACAATGACAGTAAACTCCCGATTATCCTGTGGAATAAGGTGGCACGATAACCGTGGGTAAGTGAATTCGCGGATAATCCACAAATTAGATGAAAATTATGTTAAGGTATACGACAGCTTAAAGATCAATAATACTCACATACAGTGGTGCTCCCATAGGGTATACTTCATATGTGCTGTAGACTCTCAAGCTTCATAAGTTTTCATATTATTGTGCAGCTCTGAGAAGTTGAGCTCCGACTCTGACAATGTTTACCTCTGTTTCGGAAAAAAGGGAGGGGTAATTGGTGTTAAGTTTAGTTGAGGAACTTTCTTTGTAGTTTTTCAAAAATATTCCAACTACAAACGGAGCCAACAACACGTCTATTTTTCACTAAACTCCTCTAAAACAGGTAAACATAGTCAAGGTCACAGCTCAACTAACCAGAGCTGTGCTATATGACATACTATGTATAAGTTAACATACCCAAATTTTCTTTAATGAAATAACTGGGAGTATAAATCAAGGATATCGTTAAATCGCAGAGCATAGACATTCAATGCAGTGAAATCCAGACCAGTGAAATGCATCATTAAATTGACAAAATCGTGGAATCGGATATCATTAATCAAAGTTATACTGTATCAAGATATGAGCTCCTATTACTTGACACCTAAAAGAGCTAACCCGACTGTATAAAAAAATATATAACGTAATAATGTACGTTATCAAGTTACTCACAGATGCGGTCATTTTCACGTCTTTATTATAATTTACGAATGTTTTAAGACTCATATATATTTTCATGGGTTTAAACCCTCAGAAAAATTGATGGGACATCACTGCTCACATACATTTAAACTATAGCTAAAATAATAATAGAATATGTAAAAATTCATGTAAAATTTATGAAAAGGATTGTTTATTATTGCAAACCGATTTGATACCTACATGAGCAATTAATGTAAACAGATTAACCCCGCAACAGATCAAGATAGGTTGCACCAAATATGATAGGGATGGGGAATTTTTTTCATAATTAGTCCAGTCTCTCGTTTGAGCACATAAGTAGTGTAGATCTAATCTGTGAGTAGGATGTAAAAATTTGTGAGTGGTGTAAATCTAAAGTATTAAGTAGGAATTTATACATTGTGGCCAACCTTACATTGCGAGGTAAGTTTTTTTTTTTAAAAAGAGCTTTACTTCAAACTGCTTTTTAAATTTAACATAATATATTCAAGATGTAAAAATATAAATTATGCCCAATACTGCAAACAGATTCTCACATAAGCAAGAAATTGTCAAAAAAAAAAAAAGAGTTGAAAGTACAAGATAGCAATAAATGTACAGCAAAAAATATTAGGGCAGTAACTTACAGCAAAGTTACAGACATTAAAGCTGAAAATTAGCGGTCGCCATTCGCCACACGGCGATTAAAGTTGCAAAAGTGGTAATTAAAAAATGTGTCATCAATCGCCATCCCCGATTGTCACTCTTGCTCAGTCACTCTACTTGCATTCCCCTTCCCCTGTTCCGATGTATTTCTTTTCCCCACCGCTAGAGGGAGAAATTTAGCTGCAGCAGTGTACCATCATTTGCACTCTGAACCCTGCATGTGCCACCTGCTTTGCGATGGCTGCTCAGCGATCATGTGGTGGAAAGCATAAAATTGATTTAACAGTTTGAAATGTTGCTTACAACAGGAAAAACATCATAAAGGTCCCTATGGTTTGCAAAATGATTTACTAATGTTATAAAACCGAACTTTTTCCTCGTTTTGCACTGTACTAAAAGCTTTACTTTATTTTTTTGTTTTGTCTCTTCTGTTAAGTTTTATGCTTTTTGGTTGTGTCACCTTTCTTGCGTGTGAGCGATATTCTGGTGATACTTTTTTCATTATAAATAAAAATTTGAAACATACTGGGTGGCCCAATGGCAAAGTGTTTGAAACAAATGAAAAAATAAAAACAAACAAGAGACATGAGAAGAATTTAATGGCTTATATTGAAAGGACATATTGGGCTATTAATGATATAGTGGTTCGAAGTGACCGCCATCTTTAACAAGGACAGCAGTTAGGCGTTTCTGCAGATCGGGTCTTATCGGCAGCAAAAAACCGTCTGTGACCACAGTAGCGATGACTGTAGCCATAGCTTTTTTATCGTCTTCCACCGATCCAGTACGTTTGAACTTGGCATACAGTCTACAGGGAAGAGGATTGAAACACATTTTTTAGAACAAACATGGAAGCAAAAAGGAAAACATTTGTACCGTCAAACACACAAAATGACTCACCTTTCCATAGTCCTTTTGTTTGGTCAATTCTTGTTGTGGAATTTCTCCTGCCATGCTCGTTGAACTGCCTTCACATTTTCATCACATCTGGCCATTTGTAGCACAATAAATACGCGACCTTCCGTCAAATATTTTTGTTCATTTTTACTAACGAGAATCATACGCTCAAGCGCACCACACACTGAAGGAACATCACATTTACAATTGCCCACTCAACGAAGCATGCGCACCAAGTTTGGCTTCACTCGCACCTATTGCCATCTATTGGACTTTGTTTCAAACATTACCCGCTGGGCCACCCGGTAGTTGCAGTTTTAAAAAATGACTACTAACTTTAAAAAGTGGCCACTAATAAAATTGAATCTACCAGCCACTGGCTACTAACCAAATTTCCCAGTTTTCAGCTTTAACAGACATGTGTTTTGAGATTACAATGAACCTATTTTTTCAATGCAAAATGAATGCAAGCTTTGAATTAAGGTAGAAATAATATTACAACATTTGTTTCAAATTTAATTTGCCAGAGAATGTTGTAATATTACCAATGCAGCAATAGTTAAAAAAAAAAAAAGCAACTTTTTGTTTACTACTAAAAAGTTGTGTGGTTTATAGAAAATTGCATTACATAGATCGGCGGTTTAAAGATATTCTACTGTATTTCTATTTTTTATTTTATTATTATTTGTTTGATTTTTAGGAAAAGCCACACCGTCTTTTATGGGTCAAGCTGAAAGGTTATCCATATTGGCCGTCAAAAGTAAGGATTGATATATATGTAGTGCTTAAAGTTTTCCTTTCAAATTCCTTTTGCTAAGATGAAAGTGAACATATATGAGGATCACAGTGCTTAAATTCAAAAATTCTTTTTACATACATTTTCTGGTAAAAAGGCATTGTAGCGTAATTTTTTATTTTAATTCTTCAAAATTAGCACTGCTTAAACCCAACTTTAAAAATTCAGCATATCTTTGCGTATTTATTTTTTTTTCTTAAAATATGTCTACAATCAATAGTTCTATGACATTAACCAGCAGCACTTAAAACAAATTAAAAAAAGTTTAGAACAAAGTCAAAATTTTACGATCAATTGCTGCCATGTTTTGAAACAATTTGTTTTCATTTTAAGACTGCATTCCCATACTCGACGGATAGCTACTGGTCAGTTGATCACATGACAGCCAATGATGTCATCTCCAATGCTTTAACATGCACTGACGTCATTAGCTGTCATGTGATCAGTCGACTGGTAGCTACTGGTCGAGGTATGTGAACGCTGTCAAAGTTTCTATGCTGTACTGTTAATTGCTCCATATTTCTAAAAGTTGAGATTGCATTCTTTCATGTCTTTCATTCCTATTAAAAAGATGCATTCCAAATAATCACTAATAAATCACAATATTTATAAATGTACACTATAATACATGAAGCAAGCATTAAAACATGAATTATATCTAAAGCAGGAAATATGCACAGTTGCAATATTAAAAAATCAACAACAACAATGAGTAGTGACAAAAGAAAAATAAATAAATACATAAAAAACAAGAAGAAAAATGTAGCAATAGAGAAATTTCATTCAATTTTTCTTTCTAAATGAAATAACTTTTACTCTAACTTTAAATAACCTTACTTATAAAATTTTAATTTTCAGGCATCAGTTTCCTGATTGTATTTCTAGACTACAATAAACTACTTCTGTTTTATTACTTTAAAGGATGGGAGCATTATCTTCTTCACTCACTTTTGTTCAAAGCAGAGAAGTTATTGTCAATCTGACTAGTAGCTGAATTGAATATTTCGCTGGGAAAATATGTTACCCAGAATCAATGCTTTTAATTGAAATTTCTGCTAATTAAAGTTGCATGAAGATACAAGCTGACTAAACGTGATCTCATAAATTTTCTAATCTTTTGATACCTGGTTTGATCATCAATTCTCTGGTTTTCTTGCAAAATTTGACTGCAGAGATGGATATAATATGGTCAGATTTTAATGTATTTGATTTTGAAATTTCAAAGAAGAAAAGAGGCCCTTGTAAAATAATTCAAAAGAGCAGAAAGTTTATGAATATCAAGGTAGTTTTCAATAAATGTAGCTAATGGAAGTGATCTGAAACTGAAGAATTTTTTTCCTCCAACATGCAATGAAACCTTTTAAGTAATGCCTACAGTGCAATTTTCATCATGGTATGAAAGTAAACAACAGAGAATAAGTTCCTTCAGTTCTGGAATATTCAATATCTCAATTTGTAAGGATAAAGTTATTTTTTATTTTTTTTTGCATGCATTTATTTAATTGCAATTGTCTAATTGATTCTGTTTCATTTTCACAGTGCCTGAAAGTAATCAACGGCTTGGCTCATGTTCATTTTTTTGGAACTCATGACAGGTGAGCAATGATTTCTCAGTCATATATAATCTGTATACAATTTCAGCATAATTTCTGCAAAAATGATAGAAATGTGTGGAAAATTCATCAGTGCTTTATTATTGATAAAATTATTTTTCTTGGTAATGACTAAATGTAATATCACCTTCCTCATTTCTGAATACAAAAGCATCTTTCTTGAAAGTAATAGGTAATGAAAGTGTGCAAATTTTCTGAAAAGAAGGAATAATTATCTTCCTTTAAATATTGATCTTCAATGAGTAATTAGCTTGAAGATTAATTTAGCAGAATGCTCAAAATCAAGCAATATTTAATACTTTTCACTCCATAGAAAAGATATCCCATTGCCATTGCATTATCCTTTTGAGTGCAGTAAACTCCTGATTGTCCATGAGCAAATAGTCCTTGTCATTAGCACAGCCAGAAATTTTTTGTCAAAGCAGTCCTTAGTAAGGCTGTGGAGTCAGAGGGAAAAAAGCTGATTTTGGAACTTTTGAAGCACAGACTCCGACTCCTACAAAGCAAGCACTGGCAGAGTTGCGGACTTTGAGGGAAAATGAGAGACTCCGACTCACGGAACTTTAACCCTTTGACTCCTGACTCTTTTACCCAAAATCAGCCTGACTCCGGCTCCGCGGCCCTGGTATGTACTTCTATAATAGGATTGGTTATAATGTAAAACCGAAGCCCCTGAGGTGTGTTTTTACCCCCTCTTTCCCTGCTCCACTGGTCCTTGTTGAGGATTATCTGCTAACTACTGGAGGAGAAAACTGATGACTTAGTTAGGAAAAGTCTACAAAGTGCTTTGCAGGTTGTAAAGAGCTTTGCCGCACATTAAGAACTGGCTGCAATATTCAGAGGAACAAGATGATGATGCACAGTTTGTGAAAAATCTAATGCCAAGACAAGTGTGGTCAGGAATCCAGAAAATGTGTTTTTGCAA
The DNA here is from genome assembly GCF_026930045.1 of Uloborus diversus. Taxonomy (NCBI): domain Eukaryota; kingdom Metazoa; phylum Arthropoda; class Arachnida; order Araneae; family Uloboridae; genus Uloborus; species Uloborus diversus. Next base: position 54,118,094 of record NC_072736.1, read on the forward strand.
CAGAAACACAAACTAATGACTCATTTTTTAAAAAAATTGCATATTGAACACTTTTTTGGTACTTCTTCATTGCAAGAACTTTTTCTTAATTGCTTTCATGGTTTTTAGTAAACTGTACTGTACTTGTACACATTTTTTATGCCAATACAGTCATGTTTTTAAAAAAGAAAGCAATTTTTGCCTTTCTATTTAGCCTTTTTGTGGGTTAGTCACTATTTTCCCTATAGGCGGTACCTGTGCCACCCAATTCCATGGATTATCAGGAGTTTGATGTGAGGAACTTTTACTACTTTTATTTAATTTTATAATTTTTACATAATTTTCTTCATTTTTCAAAAAGTATGAGTGTTTTAATCGAAGCACAATTTATCTCTTAGCATAACTTATGGCTCAGGAAAATAGATTCTTGCTACATTGAGATTAGGCAGAGGGCAGAGTACCTGCTATTCGACTCACATGTGTTGTGTATTTAGTTTGAAAGATTGATTTTAGGAAATGCTTACCTTAATTACCACATTTATTTTGTATTATAAAAAGCTTCTTATATACAGGGTGATCTAAAAGTCAGTAGATTTTTCAAAACCTTATAATTAATGCACTATTTATAATAAAACAATGGGGTTTGCACAGGAATGTTCAGAACTATGGGGAACTTTTGTTTATAATTGAATGGATATGTTTAATATTAGTTGCATTTTTAACTTAGACGTGGTACTATGTTTTATGTAGAATACAATCTAATAGGTAAAAAAAGCGAAAAAGAAAAAAAATTGCTTATTATCTGGATTTTCAGACTTGTTTTGATGATGCTCAATCAATTTTCAAAGATTCAAGAAACTGAATATGAAATGAATTTCAATAAAATTTTATCATTAACTTCTGTGTTTAGACATGCCATATTTGCTGATAAATCTTTATTAGTAAAGCTTTTACAAGAAAGAAAAATTCACAAGAGAATTCCCCCTCCCAGGTCTCCAGATCTTGTAAGTTGTCACTTCTGTTTGTGGGACTCTTGTGTATAGAGTTCCTACTTTGACGCAGTTAAAAGAAGCTGTATGCCACCATGTGTCAGTTATACCCCCAAAATGCCTTTTAATTCAGTCTAAGGTGTTTTCTATTGTTAGACAACTGTAATTCTCAAATGATGGTGCACACATTAAATGATTTTAATATTGTAATATCATTATTGATAAAAATGAGTTATATTATAAAATTATTCCATTAAATCCACTCCAGTGCCACCTTTTGGTCAAAAATAACTAATATAAAATAAATTTGTATCATTTTAAATGAAAATCCCGCCAGTTTCTGACCACTCCTGTGCAAACAGCATTGTTTTACACATAAGGATAGTTCTCAAAAGGTGGGAACAAAAAAGTTAATTCTGATCAATTTTTAAAATTTTGAAATTTTACATCAATTTTGTTTTTATTGCATAGTATGTACATACTATATACTATCTAGGTGTACATACTATGTACACCTAGAACCTTTTAGCAAGGAAAATATTTTTAAAGGGTATTTGAAGAAAATTTTTTCCATAATTTATGTCAATTTTTGTCTCTATACAACATTATAATTTAACTCAAAGATTTTTGAGTTAATTAAAATGAAAGTTATTTGGTGTTCAAGCTTCAAAGTTGAGGTCTGTGTTTGCTCCCACCTTTTGAGAACTGCCCATAAATAATTCAACAATTATGAGGCTTTTAAAAGGACTGGTGACTTTTGGATCAACCTGTATGCAGGGCCGTCCGAAGAGCTGACGACGGCGCCCGGGGCGGAAGTTTCCCAGTGCCCCCCCCCCCTATACACACAGAAAAATCAAGTTAGTTATATCAATGCATAATACATACTCATTTTTTTACATATTAATGAACAGAACAATTAGAGGACTATGCATAATACAAATTAAAACACGAGCAATGAATCTGTTTCTGATATTTGTGAAACATTAATGCCCCAAAAACTTTTTAAAAAATGGAAATGTTGAAAATCTAAATATTTATCTAGTAAAATGTTATCCCACTAGATAAGAAACAAGCAATTAAAACTGAGTTGGTTATTCATATTGATCAAATTATGAACACGAATAAATAATTTGCTTATTACTAATAGAAAATGTATTTATCGAAGTAAATTGCGTCAAAATTAAATTTCGATCTGGTCTCATCCAATGACTCTTTTGAAGAGTTTTTTTTTTTTACTTGTACTAACTTAATTCCAGCTTTCATATATATTATAAACAAAGATGTTATTCTTTTGCATCAAATATTTGTAAGTTTTAGGGAGAAGCCCACAAATACTCAACAACATCGAACATCGCTCAGAATAGCATTTTTGGAGCTCTAATTTTGAAAAATCACTGGCCCTAATTTTACAAAGTATGGCCTTACAAATTGCATTTTAAGACTTGAGTTTAAGAAAATATTAGTGCTAGGGTCCCCATGCCACCTTTCTTGAATATCACAAGTAATGGGTTGTTTACACGACACTTACAAAAAATGTTAGGTTGGATAGCCCCTGAATGTAAGACATTGCTTAAATTTGTTGAACAATTTTCGTGGGAAATGCTCCAGATCCTCCTATCCATTAAATCTACCTTTATCTAAAGTTGCGTTTTTGAAACTTCAATTTCGAAAACTTGCAAGGGGAGAAGGATTGGATTTCAATCTATTTAAAAAAATAATCGATCGGAAACCGCCTCTGAGTTCCCTTCCTTACCATAACGTCAATTAATATGGTCTTTAATCGCGTTTTTAAGGCTAAAATTGTGTTTTTAAAACTAAAAGTTTCAAATTTTTGACCAGGCAGCTTTTAACCTTTTTTCCTATCTGATCAATTTTTTTTTTGAATGTGTCCTTTTAAAACTTTTTTCTGGTTACGTCACTTGCACGCAGGGACAGAATTCAAGAAAATTTGGTGAAAACTAGACAAAGAAGAAGTGCCTTTTGTTTGATTCTAAACAGTTATATTCTCAGAAATTGTATCTGCAAATACAAAGGAAACGAATGTTTTGGAGACTTAAAGAGAGGAATAATTTCGTGCCCTAGAAAAAAACAGAAAATTATTGCAATGATTCTCTACTTTGTTTGTCTATGAATGTGTATACGTAATACCTGAAATGAGGGAGCGCAGCAAGGCACCCCTAATTTTATACAATCAGGGGCATTTTATACGATGAGGGGCGCCGCAAGTCGCTCCTCGTAAATATCGCCCCCTCGAATTGCCTCCCGAAAATGTCGTTTTCGTGTGAATGTCGTAGTGTTCCGTCAAATCAAGAGGTGCCTTGAGGAGCCCCCTCATTTCGTGGCGCCCGGGGCGGTTGCCCCGCTCGCCCCCCCCCCCCCTTGGGACGGCCCTGCCTGTATGTACCTTTTGATTTGTTAGATTTTGCTATTTTCAATTAATTTTATTATTTCATTATTTTTTTTAAAGATACAGTATAACCCTTATTTATCGATTGTTCTGGGAGTGGAAAAAACTATCGTTAAATCAAGGATATCACTAAATCAAGGAGCATATACATTCAATGCAGTCAAATCCGGACCAGTGAAATATATCATTAAATTGAGGAAATTGTTGAATCGGGTATCGTTAAACCAAAGTTATAATCTAATTTTCTAATTTTTACAAAGTGTGTGTTGATATTTCAAAATACAATTTATGGCCCATGAAACGGATTCTTTCTGCATTCAGATTAAAAGTGTTTGTAATATTTGGGCTCCTGTGTGTTGCATATTTCGTTCAAAACGTTGATTTTATTCAATTCTAAAAAATAAGTCAAGTTCTGTATTTTAGAACTATTGTGAAAGCCAATACATGCTTTCTGATGTCAAAAACAAATCCATCTGGGAAGAAGATCCTGAGGTCTACTTATCAAAAGTCTGAAGATGAAATGAAATTGTACATCAAGAATTACGAGAAAAGACACGGAGCATACCAATATGCTCCAGCAAAGTTGGTTTTCATTCCATCAGATGATGAATGTCATGTGGTCAATAAGAGGCAAGAGGTACTAAGCTTTTCCAATGCTTTCTTTTGTAGTGAGAGGAAATTTTTTCTGTAAAAAGAATTCCAAAATGAACAAATGCTTGGAAAATTTGGGTTTTTTGCAAAACTCTTAATTTTTGAAACAGATAAAATTTAGAAATAAATGCAAAGTTTTGTGTAATGTAATGTTCAGGGTGGCGACAGATCAGGGAAATCAGGGAGATCAGGGAAAAGTCAGGGAACTTTATTAATCAGGGAAAAGTCAGGGAAATATCAGGGAATTTTGAAAAAATAACAAAAAATCAGGGAAAATTGATTTTATGAAAAAAAAAAAAATATATATTTTTTTTTTGCTTTGCAAAATTAAAATTCCCTACGCATTTTCCGCCAATTATCTGTTCAAAAAAAAAAGTAAAATTAATGAGGTGCGATTATACACTGCCGCATATTTGTGCATCTTTTTTCCTCGACATCAAAGTATTGAATCTTACTTATTAACCACAGGATGAACTTCCTAAGATTGCTTCTGTGTCTGTTATTTATTTTACCTAGCTTGAAATTTCCTTTTACACTTTCAATGCTACGTAAAATAAACAACCATACAGGCAAAGAGGAAGCCTTCATTAATGCCTTAGCTCCTTTGCCTTTATTCTATTGTCTCGAAGTAATTAGCGAACTGTAATCACGATTTCAAGAAGAAATCTTTGGTGTTTGAATTAATACTATAAAAGCTTAAAAGTTATTATTTCTTCGCTTTTTTAAATAGATTGCTAAAGTTGAACTTTCAATAAAAAAAAAACTTTGTTTTTTGCTGTTTTACTATTTGTTGTCACCGCAGATTATAAAGGTTTTCTTTTCTTCAGACTCGAGTGATTCTTTAATTTTATAACCAAGTTGTATTCTTTTATGTATTTTGAAATTAACTAATTGTTTTTTTTTCTTTTTTTTTCTTGCATTTCAAAGTTGTTTCTTACAAAAGCAATCTAAGATTTTTTTCGTTACATACTGAAATCATTTGAAATAGAGTTAATTTGTGTACTTAAGTAAATATCTTTATTTTTTTTATTGTTAAATTAAAATGCTGTATTCATTCATTAAAACCTATGTTCTTGATTGGAGAAAAGCTCCCTATGAATAAATGTCAAATGGTTTCATCTGTTTTGCATAAATATTGTCAATTAATTATATAAGAATAACTACATTACTTCGATTCTTTCACTATTACTTGTTATTCTTGCAACAATTATTATACTGTTTGAAAACTTAGTTCAAAATAATTTCAATTACTTTTTAATTCTATCATAAATACATATATGTTTTTAAGAGTAATTTTAATAGTTTCTTTAAAATCTTGTGCTAAGTGGTTTCTTGAAGTAAAGTATTTTTTTTTTTTTAATTTTCTGTAATCTTTCCATGTAGAAAAATGAAATATACTGTTTTGTAGGTTTCCCCCCCCCCCCCAAAAATATGTACTTGATATGTTTTTTTTAAACCATTTTATTAAAAAAGTAGCATTTTTTAAAAATATGTCTTTAGTTCAACAACTTTACACAGCTTAAAACGTTTAAAATACTGCTTTTTATACAAACATACAATGGATTTCAAGTAGAGCAAAGAAAGAAAACCATTATCATTGGTAATGTAAATCAGGGAAATTTGATGAACTAAATCAGGGAAAAGTCAGGGAACTTTTTTTCACAGTTCCTGTCGCCACCCTGATGTTGTTTTTGTGTAATGTAATAATGAATTCATCTGTGAATAGCAGTATCCGCACGGCAATGCCCGTGCTAAGAATTTAAAGGAAGTCCGTTGAATAAAAAAAAAAAATCTACGCCCCCCCACCTTCTGATGTGAAATGATCATTTTTTTCAACTAAAATGCATACACACTTTATCAAAAAACTTATTAAAGTCTCTTTAGAATTTAAAACTATTCGCCAAAACACATAAAAAGATTAACAGTAGCTTTAAAACTCAAAATAATTCTTCAATTGTATATTTCATTGCTTAAGGCGCCAAGCAACCACCCTACCATAACCCTGCCCTTTAGTGAGTGAAGTGGTTTTTTTTTCTGAAATTTAAAATGTTTTGCCAAATAAACAATACTATAATAAAAACGTTATAAAAAACAATCATAATTGAATAATATGGCAAATTAAATTAGTTACGAAGAGAAGTAAATATCTTCAACTGCAAGAACAAAAACAAATGTTGAAAAAATAAGAAAAACAAAACCCAGTAGAACAATCCTACAAAATCAAGTTATGTACTTGAAAATCGGGAAAAAAAAGGAAACTCATTCAAAAATCAGTTTGCTGACCACAATTGTGTAGCGTTTGAGCAGCGCGGCTTGGTTCCTTGCAGCTATTAACACTGTCGGCTAGCGCTCTCTCGATGAGTTTACTTACCCCGCCATCTATTAGGAATTCATAGAACTAAACAATTATTTAAGCATTTAATTTGGAATTACAAATATTTTGGTGAATCAGATTGAAAAAAAAAAAAAAGTCTATAGCCTTCCTCAATAAATGAACTATTCAACACAAAATTTTTTTTTCAATTCGAACCAGTAGTTCCTGAGATTAGCGCGTTCAAACAAACTCTTCAGATTTATATTGTTAGTATAGATTAATTGATATAAATTGCATCTTCTTGTCCATCTTTTACCTAAATGATATAAAATGCTTGGTGTTTTAGTATCGTTTTATTTTTTTTTTTTGAAAGGTCATCTTCCTTGTCAGGTCAGAGAAATCTGACTGCTATAGGGAGGTCCCAGAAACAAATCCCAGCTTGGGCATGGATGTCCTCTCTCTCTCTCCTGTTCTTGTCCATTCTTTGTGTAAATGTGTTGTTGTGCTGTGAATGGTTGCCTGCCCTGTCTTTATCTTATGACTGTGTACTGGGGAAGTCGAACTTCACACCAAATTACAGTACAATTGAAAAGTGGAGCGGTGCACCCCAATTTTCCAGTCTAACTGGTACAAGACAACAACAACAACATTTCTTTGAAACATATGTTTAGTCATAAATAACTGTTTTGTTACTAATATAATTTCAATTAATTTTAAGAGAATTTAGTGCTTGTTTTAAAGTATTTTTGCATTTTCTAAATAATACGGGATAACATGGAAAAGGAAAAAAGTTATTGTTGTTATCAATTGCTTGATACTTATTTTATAAATTTCATATGCTTTCCAGAAATGAATTTCCAAATATTTGGCTCCAAACTTGGGACACTGGGACTAATTACTGCTTCTGATTTGTAACTTTGAACAAAACAACGGAGCACATGTGACCCTAGGTGGGGCACCACTGCTCTAGTGCATTGTCAAGTATTGATCACATGATGTTTCTTTTCACAACCAAATTTTTGCTAGGAAAGAACATATTGTGGATTTAGCAGTAAGTTACCGCCTCTAAGCCAGGGCTAAGGCATTGTGAAACTTCTAATGTAATTTTACCCCAAATTCTTATGCAGTCCCTCTCATCTGAAACTATATGCCAGGCTTAATTTGCATGGGAGTTTAGGGAAATTGAGCTTTTACATGTTTCAATTTTTTGAGAATTTTAACATTTTAGACGAGAATAGGGCTATCTACGTGCAGACCTGCCAACTCTCCCGTTTTTCACGGGAGACTCCCGTTTTTTACTCCATTCTCCCGGTTGTACGTTTGAGTATCCATTTCTCCCGTTTTTTTACTCTTTTCGGGTTTTTTTCTTTTTTTTTTAAATTAAACTTAATTTTCTTCCTGAAAATACTTACTCACAGCCCTAATAGATGGCGTGACTAGCAGAACATACCCGCACTGCTCAGTGAGCTTACGTTCGACGAGCACGACCGGTTAGTTAATCACGTGACAGCTAATGATCACGTGCTCAATCAACCAATCAACTGCTTAGAATGGTAACGGATGCGGTAACCGGTTGATCATAGAACGGTGCGGTTAGTAACCGGTTACTTACCGGTCGACCGGTGAGGTTCGTCGAACGCAAGGTGAGCGGCAAACATTCGATGGGTGCGTTCGGAGTGTCGACCGAAATGCTTCCGGCGATGGTGTTTTGGTTTAACTCCACGTTCGCACTTCTACTTCTCTCTCACGCATGCGCCGTTTACGCGGTATCGTTCAGTTTCAGACGCATGCTAACTGCGCCGCGTGTTTTCATCTTGTTCCTTGATCGACCGCGTGCGTTGTAGTTTAACATTCATCTTTAGCGATGTCTGAAAAAATGAAATATCTACAAACTTATAAGAGCTATTATACGAGTGAATTCTCTTTCATGAAAAAATCAAATAAATACTTGTTATAACAATGTTTTTTACTTATTACAGCATCGTTTAAAATCTCCCTTTTTCTCCCTTAAAGCTTTGACTGGATCTCCCGTTTTTTCTTTTCATAAGGTTGGCAAGTCTGTACGTGAAAAAGAAAGCTTTGAGGAGTATAGAGCTCCTGCACTTCTGTTGTTTTTGTTGGTGTTGTGCACGTTTGCCTGCCAGACTGACAAATTGGGGTGGGCTGCTTCACTTTTCCAACTCTGTATCGTAATTCGGTGCAAAGTTCGACTTCCACAGTACACGTATGCCACAAGGGCCGTTTATATGGGTGGGCAACTATTCACAGCATAACAACACAATCACACAAAGAAAGGACAAGGACAGGAGAAATAAAGTACAGTTGGCTCTCTGTTTAACGAAACTTTATTTAACGACGACTTTTCATGGTCCCAGATGATCCACTGTAGTGTTAAAAGCATTCTATTTAAGGACGTTTTCTACTTAAGGATGATTTTTCGTGGTCCCTTGAAAGTCGTTAAACAAAGAGCCAACTGTACATACATGCCCTAGCCAATATTCAAACCCATGTCCTCCTCATAACACCTCAGTCAGACTGCTCTGACCGCTAGACAAGGTCGCGGACTCTGCACTTCTTTTGTTAGAAATTAAGCCCTGCAGCCGTAAGTTTGAACTTGTTGCTGAAATTGCTGTTGCATTTTTTTTTTTAAAACATAGTCTTAGAAGATGAATTTCAATCATGCAGCAACAGCTCTTGTTGTCATGAAAATGAGAAAAAAAAAGACCATAACAGAGAATCATAAATACATCAAGGCAGACATGTCAACTTTTATGGATTGTCCGTAAAATTTACGGATGTCACTTAAATTTTACGGGCTTACCGATAGACCCTCGATTTTTAAAGTTTTTAGCGACGATTTTCTTTGAAACTATGTTTTTAATCAAACCATAACTGTTTGTTTAAAAGAATCTTCGAAAAAGAAAATATATTTACTCCTATATCTATAATATACCCCTTTCTTAAGATAAGGAGTATAAATATATATACTCCTTATCTTAAGAAAGACAATGTATTGGAAAGGGTTCAAAGGTGGGCTACAAGGCTATTAAATGGACTTTCCCACTTAGATTATGATTCCAGACTTAGAAGGCTAAAAATGTACAGTCTTGATCTTGAGCAAAGAAGAGATCGAGGGTACATAATTCAGCTGTTTAAATTTATTAAAATGAAAGATGTTACGGGGCTGAAGTTTAGCACTGAAAACAGGACAAGGGGTCATTGTTTTAAGCTATTTAAATCTCAGGCTAACATGGATATTAGGAAAAATTATTATTTTAGCAGGGTAGTAAAACCTTGGAACAGCTTACCTGAAGAGGTGGTAATGAGCAAGGGAGTAGATAATTTTAAGAGGGCCATTGATCTTCACTGGGGATTGTAAATTGACTAGGACCAGTCTAGCTGGGCCCAGAGCCTGTTGCTGGTGTCACTTTTGTATTTGTATTTCAGATTTGCTCGAAAAGTAGCCAAATAAAGGTTTTGTTCCCCCAAGCAACCTCCTAAACACAACTGGCTATTTTGCCTCGTCTTTTCTTCAGAGCATTTATGCGGCTGCGGTGTTGCCAGTTCGCGTCAAAATCGCCCAATATGTAATCCCCCCCCCCTAAGTTTGAGGCAGAAGAAAGCAGTTTCGTTTCAATCGCTAGCTCTCAGGAAAAGTCTGGCAGCCGCAGCCTCTCCAAGCTTTATTTCTGTAAGCTCATTGGGTGACTCTAGGACTGTTTTGGATCTGTCGGTAAAGTACAAGTAGGTGCGGAACGAGTTCTGTAACACAACGTGTGTTTGTTTTGAATAGCATTGTATGAATGGAGTGGGTGTAAGAAGGGAAGAAAAGTTATTTTCAAATGAACAAGAAGTCATATACTGCTGAATTTCTGTGTATTAAAATTCTTATAAGAAAGGGGGGAAATATGTATATTGCAAAATTTGTGTGGAGGAGTCCATTTAAAAAGTGTAGAAGCGGCCGAGAAGAGAGTTTAATGAATTCAAAAAAAAAAAAAAAAATCAGCTGCATTTTCTGCACATGCTGAATTTCAAAATACTTTAAAAATATTATTGCATCTTTTTTCTTGTAAATTGCAAATAGTAGTACTTGAAATATAGTGATGCTTGAAAAATAGTAGTACTTGATATATAGATTAATAGTATACCTTGAATTTTTTTTTTATTTTTTATTTGAAGTATCATGTAACACCAGTGTTTGTTTTTTAAAAGTTTGCTAAATATAGTTAATTGATGTATGATTTCAATATTTGAAGCATTAATTGGACTTGAGCTTGTAATTAATTTTTACTCCAAACTTTGACTTTTGAGATGTTGAAAAAGATAATCTCTCAACTAAGTAAAACTGTTTAAGTTATTATTATATACTTCTAAAAGATTGCTATTGGCAAAATTATATAAATATTAATTTTTATATTTAATAAGATTTTGTATTTTTCCCATAAACTAAAATTGGATTTAACATTTAAATTGCAGTAATTAGTTTTATTTTAAATTTGCAATTACATAATAAATTTTATCATATTCATATATTAGTATTGCACATGCATAATCTAACATTATATCACATCGATTACTTTGTCTCGATTTTGTTAAATGCTTCGCGAAAAGCTTTACTGATGCCATTTTAAAAAGCTGGCAATTTCTGATCAAAGCTCAAACTATGATTGATCATTTTGCCTGAACAGTGTTGAAAACTGGAAAACACCTTTTAAAAAATGGCAAAAACTAGGAATATAACTGGAATTAAAAAATAAAAGAAACAATGTTATTTTGTTCATAATACAATTGAGACTTAAATCAGGAAATTAATTAGGTTTTACATTATTATTAATTTCATAATTAAAAGGGTATAAAGATTCCAACCATGCTTTTAGTTATGCAATATTAGAGAAAAGTTGTTCAGTTGATTTTGATGGGATTTAACTAATTTATGTGCAATTATTCTCATTTTTAAAGTTTTAATTAGTATCATGTTTTTTTTTTTCATATTTGTATTAAAATTATAGTTTTTGTTTCACTTGATTTTTATTGCTTTGATTGCATAGCAAAATTGGTATCACTTCTTTGTTAAAAATCAGTGAAATATAGGAATTTATTGCTTTATAATTAGGATTACTTTTTAAAAATGTCTTTTAAATCTTTGAACCAGAGCTAGTTGGAGAGTTATTTTATTGTTATTTAGTCTCCATTTTCTTATAATCTGCGTTGATTGTATTGATTTAAAAAAAATTCTACTAAATCAATATACTTTTAACTTTTAAATAAGTTTCAATGAAGCATTAAATGTTAACTACGTTAAGAAACATGAAAGTTTCCGTTAAAATTACTTGAAATAGTTACATCCTCATAAATAAAGCATATCTACTTTTGCCACTTTTGCAAAAAGTGGCACAGTTCCTCTGTCAGGACTGTTTCTACCAGTTATTTCCATGGTTTTTTATACCTTTGGCAAAAATGTGCCAACTCTAGCTAAAGCACAGATCTAGCATAATATAGACTGATACATTCAAATTATGCAACAGCATTATTGTGAGACAATATACTTTAAATAATTTATATATCTGCTCTCCGCACAAAATTTTGTAAGTAAATACCGTAAGTGAACATAATTCTTACTTTTTTTTTTAGACATCTTTTAGTTTGAATGTGAGTATGTCTAGTGAAGTAGAGAATGAAAATTCCAATATTGAAGATTCCGGTGATAACGACTCTCAATTTATTGAAATAATTGATGATGTTGAAATTGCTGAAGGTTCTGAAAACAATGCATTGTATGAAAATTGTGATATAATTGATGTACCTGATGAAGACGAACCTGAAATTGCCATGAATAATTCAGAAAATGGAAACTTTGAAAATCAAGGTATGTTGCTTTATTGGTTCATTGTTTACATTATTTGCTAAGTAATGTTATTCCTTTTTTACCTTTTTTCTCAAAGGTTTCTTTTGAGAAATAAATGTAGAAAAAGAAGAAAAATCTTAATGTCCCAAAAAGAGATGAATATTGGTTGAAATAAATAAAAAAATAAAAAAAGGTTAATTCATAAATATTGTTTAAAAAAAAAAAGAAAAAATTAAAAACTACTTATATGAAGAAGAACTGTATCTACGAGTGTCAGTCAAAAAAGTAGTTGCACTGCTCAAGAAAACAAAAAAGGTTATAAATTTTGCAATAACTTTATTGGTATCTTAAAGTTTCATTCAAAACCTACTTTTCAACATAAGCATCTCTGTTATGTAAGCATTTCTTAAAGCGTGGTACAAGTTTTTCAATGCCTTCTCCAAAGAAATCTCGTCCAATGTCTGATCACTGTTGTTGGGTTGCAGCTTTCACTTTGTCATCCAAATGGTGTCATCGCTTTGAAAGTTCTTACTTCATGGGACCAAAAACATGGAAGTCAAGAGGTGAAAGGTCTTGGCAGCTAGGGAGGGGGATCCCACACTTCCCACCTAAACTTGGTCTCTCCTCGCGTTCAGTGTCGTCACTACATTCTCAAACATGTTGCACTATTTCGGGATAGCTGGAAGTGCTGCTTCCATAAACTTCAGTGCAGTTGCACCTTTTTGTCCCCAAAAAACAAATCACTGCATGCATTTTCAATTTGGACACTACTTGCAGCTTTTGAGACTAAAACTAGTTTGTTTTGTAGGTGTATCTCAGTACTCAGATACCCCGATTACGATATCGGGAGACAATAGGCAATTTTAACCATTAACTCAAACAATTTTACCATTTGCATGCTTTCCAACTCTACTGTTTTTAACGGAGACTCCCGTTTTTTGCTTCCATCTCCAGATTTCCCGTTTTTTACAATTTTCTCCCATTTTTGCAGTTTTTTCAGTCAATCATCAAAAAGTTTCAATTTCTTCTCAGTAGATGACGCCCTTTTCTATTCTACCTATGTCAGGGAATGAGAATTTTTCCAATTAACAACTCATTTAGTAAAAAATAATTTTTTAAAAGCTTTCCACATTGCATGTTCAACAAAGCATGTGCTTTGCCAAAAATTGCAGCAGATTTCAATCTTTTTGCATCTTGAAAATACAGTAAACGCTCGATTATCGGTGGTCGGATTATCCGCGGGTCTTTTAACATTTTTTTTTCTTCAACGGTGGTGACTTATGATTATGTTATTGTTTGTTTTTAGCTTTTTCATATATTTTTTTATAATCAATGTTCTTGTTTTTAGCTATAACTTTTCTGTATGCGTGAGTTTTATTCCTATTTTTTTAGCTATTGTATACACAAGTATCGTTTTTTACCTATAATTCGGATTTTCCGCGGTTTCGCTTATCTGCGGTTACCGTGCCGCCTTAATCAACGGATGTTTGGGAGTTTACTGTATCTCAATTATTTGGAAAGTTATTTTAACATGTGCTACCCTATACCTACTTATTTTTTATTTTATTTTCATTATATATCGATTTTTTTTTTCTTTTTCGGATTTTAGTAATTAAATTTTTGTAGCTACTTTTTTGGTAGAGACTGGGGAATGTACGAAACTTTTAGCAAATTTACTCCTTATTATTTGTTTTTCCTTTTCAGTATATTTTTCTTGCTGCAACCAATTAATTTACATTGGCGAAAAACCCCCATTTCACTTTAAATTTAGCATTTATGTTATTAAAAAGCATAATTTACTCAATCTGTTGTGAAGATATGTTGCTAGTGAATCACCTATATACCTCTAGTGGAACCTCCTGTTTTCTTTTCTTCGAAAGTTGGCAAGTATGCATTTGGGGGGTTGCTGAAAATCAGGGCCCTAGACCAACCTAGTTGGCCTAATCAGTCAATAATCAGGCCCTGCTGATGTCTAAAAATTCAGAAGACTTCCATGTGATTCTCTGTTGCAAGGGACATTTCTTAAAATAAAAGTTCTAGTAAACTTACTATGTTCAAAAAATTGAAATATATTACTACCAGGGGCGGCTGCAGAAAATTTTTTTGGAGGTGGTCCTGGAAATTGAAAAGCACCCCCCCCCCCCTATATAACTTTTTGTAACAAAGTTTTCATGATTTTATTTTTAGGATCTCTTAAAAACATTTACAATTTTTTGCATCACTACAACATAAGTGCGTAAAAGAGTGGCCGGACCTGTATAGGAAAAGTTTCGCTCCCCTTTCCTGTGCGTTTCTGGTTTAGTCTAGCTTGATCAGTTGCATTTAATGTGCTTGCACCATTTGCTCCCGTATGCTTGTAATCCTTTGCGATAAAAAACAATCCTTTTTCAGTTTTCACATGTGTTTTTTACATATACTCTGATTATTTTAGCTATTGTATAAATGTAAGCAAGTGTTATTGATCTTTTTAAGCTAATTAAGCACTAGCATTGTTGTTACCTAATTTTCAAATTATACACAAATTCGCTTATACGCTGTTTACTGGATCACTCTATTCTCCCGATAATCGAGAGTTGATTGTATATGTATTGAATATGGACTCATCATTTTAGTATTTGATATTGGTATTTAGGTTGATAATATTTGTTTTGGTAGCACTGCAATAGTGGTTAGGGAACTGCAGCTTACTGCAGGCAGAAATTTCATCTTGATTGTTAACAAATTGAATTTCATTACTCGCTTGCATACTCCATGATTTAGTCAGTTTGATGACATTTCATTCCTCTTTTGTTATTATTTTGTGTTTAATTTGCTTATTATTTATTTGTATCTGTTCTCTCTTATTATGTTCAAATAATATGATTTCAGAGGAAAGTTCTGGTCCTTGTGAGAGCACATTGCAAGGTGAGTTTTGAAAGGCATTACTTATTTTTCCTACAAATTTTAAATGACACTACTTTTTAACATTATTTTTAAAAAACATGACAAGCAAATGAAGGAAAAGGTGAGGATTTTATCGTTTTGTTTTCTATTTGGTCGAATGCATATCTTAATGAAATTCTTGAGACAGATTATTTGGGGTATACAAAAAGATGCTGTAATATTTTTGTAACAAGAATTCTTTTTTTTTTTTTTTTTTGAATGTTAGTTTTTCTCTTTTTTTCCTGATGTGAATAATTAATAATACTGTCGACTCTTGATAACTTGAAGCCCCATAACTCAAATATTCCTTTATCTAAAAGTTTTCATCCGGTCCCAAAATAATTTAGTGCATTCAATACAAAGTTATCTCTATACCTGAAACGTACTCCTTTTAATTAGAAGTTTTTAGAAGTTTTTAAAAGTTTTGCTCTCCTTTTATGCATAAAAATGCAACCAAAAAAAAAAAGTTTATTTTACCTTTAACACATTGCTTTGCTTTTCAGTTTGTATGCGGGGGATAATTTGTTTATAATAGTGCTCCTCCCTTAATGCATACAGTGTTGCAAGATTGCAAGAGGGAGCTTGAAGTTGCTAACCAGTAGCGTACTTCTGGGGCCTGACACCCCTGGCGAACTTAAGAAATTGCGTGCCCCCCTCCATGGTACATAACAGAAGAGTATCTACAGTTACTTTTTTGATATTTCAATTTAAAAAAAAATACCGGGGAGGGACCACGGAATCGTTCCAATCAAAGCCACCAAACCTTCCCAATTAATGTTAAAAACTTTTTATTGCTGCAACTTCAAAAATTTTACAGGGGAGAAACCCCCTGACCCCCCCCTATCCAACTGAATATTATACTTCCGACAAGGTTCAACTGGCTTACATCCAGTAATTACTTTATTCCAAAGAAGAAAGGTGAATCCACTTTTTTTTTATATATGTTTGGAAAAAAAAATCTTTAAAACTTTTTTACTCAAAGGTCCTATTGTAAGTTTTGGGAGATGAGACATGTCAACAATCCAACAATATTTCAGTTCATCTGGCAGTAGTTAGCGTTACTCCCCCCTCTCCTCGTTAGTTTGCCTGAGAATTAGAAACTTGAAAAAGTGTTACTTTTAACCTTATTTCAAAGTGAGAATTTTTTTTTTTTGAGGGGGGGATTTACACCATTGAGCTTGGGGAGGGATGGGCACCCCTGTATGTGAATCCTTATTCTATGAAACAATAGTGCAAGCTGTTCATGGAGAGTCTGCTTATGCAGATTCTAATGAAGAATCTCTATCACCTACAGCAAAACAGCTGGTATCATATTTCGCAAATATTTTACTGCAGTACCTTAAAAATTCTAAAAATGTGGAAAAGTTGAATTGTGTTTACAAATTTGACTAAAATTTATTCTCTCTAAAGGTATTTTTATGCAGTACTGATAATTAATATTATCAAATCCATAAGTGTTATAACTATTATGCATTATTTTTGTGAAATGGAATAAAATTTATTCTTGGTAAAAGTTGGGAAATGAACTTCTAATTGCTTGAACTACCAATTATTTGAAGGTTTTAGCCAGTCCCTTGGGACTTTGAGTTATTGAGAGTTGACTTAATTTATTTGTAGATCATTTTATTTATTCATTTTTTTAATTTGTTTTTATTTATTCATTTATTTTTTGCAAATATTGAAAACATTGCATTTTGTAAAGTTTTATTTTACTTGTGTATTTTTAACGTTGGCTTCTTGTTAATATATTATTTTTCTTTCCAATGGGGCTGCGATAGGCCTTTAACAGTCCTAGTGTGATCCTTCAATATGGCATCTAGTGTTTCATGGTTTCATGTGCAACTATTAAGGCATGGATGACAATAGCACAGATAATTTTGGTGCCCAGTTTCCCACTAGATGAAAAAACCTGGGGTTTCTTTGATACAAAAGTGCACTAAGGATTTAAATTTGCTGATAGCACTCAAAACCAAACGAATATCCAAGGGATCCTATACCATGCCACATAATCATGCAACATGAATGCTGCCGATTTTCTGCATCTTGAAAATCCACGAACAGGTAACTGGCTCAGAACCAGGGTTTCCGCTACGGTTGCATTTTTCGCAAAATGCGAAAAATCTATTTAAATTGCGAAAATAAAACAAGGCGTTTTCGCTTTTTTGCTCAAATAAAAAAGTACAGAAATAAAGAATAAAAAAAACAAAACTATGCATGAAGCATGATCCGAGAGATTATTAAACAAGAACAGCGATACTCAACTTAATCATATTACAATTCTTAGTTCAGATAATGTTTCTATTATTAAGTTCAACAGCCAGTACTGAGTCTTTATTTGCAATCTGACCTCATAATAAATGAATTTTTGGAATTCATTAAATGTTGATGTTTTAGCATTTTGCTAAACTTTTTTTTCAAACTTTAGCTTTTTTGCTAAAGAAGTTTTAAACTCAGCTTAAACCCTGCTCAGAACCAGGGAGCGTGATGTTGAAGGCTAATGCCTTACCACCACACTTAACAGAGGACCTTGTTTATATTTTTATTTTGTGTATCTTTTACTAAAAATTACGTAGTGCAGTATAAGAATATTTTCAAAACTGCTCTTATGTTTGAAATTTAAATTAGTAAAGCTAATCTAATTGTGGAAAAAAGTGCAAGTACAGAGGATAGAAAGAAAAAAAAAAGAAAGGTGAGTTTTAAAAGTTTAAATAAATATAAAGTATGTAATGCAGTGATTTCGTAACAAGTTAAGCTCCAAGGATTTTGTTTAAGAACTTCGAGCAATATAACATCAACGGCTGGGCTTATAGTAAGTAATTTTAAGAAAAATTGCTCTAGTATACAGTGGCATTAATGAAAAAACAAAAATTTGAGATTAGAAAAGCACTACACTGTTTAAAGAAAGTTTTTTAGAATTTATGATTGAAAAAGTTAGCTGTTGAATATTTTATCCGAGAATAAAGTTAATTCTGTTATCTACTCCGTTTCTCGCTCCATCTCTCTCAAAGAAAGAAAAAAAATGCCATACAGAAATAGAAGTTTGACTTCATTGGTTACTTGGAAGGAGAGTTTGTTCTTCAACTTCATCTTTTGATACCTTTGTGATGTCTTTCAAAAAGATTGTGTCAGATAGTCATCCAAAAAACTACAGTGTCTTCTTCTACATTTGAAAACTAAATATCTACATTATAGCTACATTCACTTGCAACTTTTAAATCTTCTGTGCCTCTTTTTATTGATTTTTTTTTATTTTACTTTCACACCATTTTTTTAGGCTCTTGAAACTATCCCTGCTGATTCTAAACTGAACATCACTTCTTAAGCTTGTCTCTTTAATCAGAATCAATGGCTTTTATCACAATACACACACACACATAGATTTTGTGGTGTTTATAATTATCCACATAAGTCTGTATTTTTTCAAGCAATGTTTATTGAACAAAACCACATCTTCACTCTTCCAATGGCTATCATACTCTGTCAGTCAGTGAAGATTCTCAGTTAGCCTTGTGATTGCGTGTTTAGTCCAAATTATCACCATTATGTGGTGATTGTTCAGATCACCATTGTGTAGTGTTGGTAATTGTCCACATAACTCTGTAATCTTTGAAACACTTTATTGAACAGAACTATGTCTTCACTCTTCCAATGACAAGCATACTCTGCCAGCCAGTGCAGATTCTGTTATCCTTGTGATTGCGTGTTTAGTCTGAATGGTCACCAGTATGTGGTGATTGTTCAGGTTACCATTATGTGGTGTTTGTAATTGTCCACATAACTTTGTATTATTTGAAACCCTGTTTATTGAACAGAACTTTGTCTTCACTCTTCCAATGACAAGCATACTCTGCCAGCCAGTGCAGATTCTCATTTAGCCTTGTGATTACGTGTTTAGTCTGAATGTTCACCATTATGTGGTGATTGTCCGGGTCACTATTATATGGTGTTTGTAATTGTCCACAAAACTCTGCATTCTTTGAAACACTGTTTATTGGATAAAACTATATCTTTACTCTTTCAGTGACGAGCATATTCTGCCAGCCAGTGCAGATTCTTTGTTAGCCTTGTGGGGTACCTGGTTGTGCAATTGGGGTTTCCATGATTTCACAATTGGGATTTCTCCAATTGCATACTGCACTGTTGGATTTATGGGTTTCCCACAATATATACAAGAGAGTCCCGGGTTATACACCCTTTGGTTATCCATTGTTCTAAAATATCTGCAGTACCAGCGGCATTTATACAGTGAAATCCTGATTTTAAGTTTCTCAAGGAAGTGGGTTAAAAACGTCAAATATAGGAAATACATAGAAAGCAGCTGTTGAAGGAGCCTGTTGAAAAAATGTAAATTGCGGGGAAACGTACATTCGGGGAACGTAAAATCGGGGTTTCACTGTACAGTAGAACCTTAATTAACCAAGGTTTCTGTTAACCAAGCCAATAATGAAGTCTACTTTTTAAAAAAAAATTGTACATTTAATAAAATGATGAATTTTCAATTTAAATATAAAAATATTTTCTGGAAATTTGCATTTTTAAAAAGCATATTTTAATGTTTAACTTGGTACCATAAAAGTGGGCTACTTTGGCCCAGAATTTTTAATTTTGTGCTATTCATATTTCCAAGTTGTGGAAACTTGTTTTACACATCCAGAGGTCTCCTAATTTAATTTTTGAATAGTGATCAGTTTATTTCCAAGTATTTTTACCCTTTATTAGTGTTTTTTATTTGGGCAAATGTTACCCTTGCATTTGGGTTACTTTGGCCCAAAGTGCTTTTCTCTATTTAAAATCCTTGTAGAACTAATTAGAGTCAAAGAATTATGTGTGTTCGTGCGAAACAGGGTTGGCCGGATTGGACCCAATTGGGTTAGACCCAATGGGTTTTTTTTGAAAAAACCCATTTAAAAAAACCCAGTATTTAGCCCACTTTTGGGTTTTTTAAAATTTTCTGAGAAGTTTTTAGAAAAAATTGATTAATTTAAATACTTTCACAATTTAAACTTATTTTTAATTTGTTCTTTACCACAGACAATGGACATAAAAAATGAATTTTGAACTTAAATAGTATTTAACTCTTGAGGGCATTAAAAAAATACTTCAAAGATTTTAAATAAATATATTTAACTTTTTCCTTTAACTGGTCAATAAATAACTCAAATTACCTTGACTAAGTACTGTCACATCTGATTTTCACAATATCTGTAGATTGTACAGAGGAAACTACTCTAGCTAAAAGGCTTTCATAGGAATTATTTCCTGCAACACGCCACAAATCTCAAATAAACAAGGTATATTTTTTAGAAATTAACAGATTTCTCAAACAGTCAGACAGAAAACAGAATAGGATGTACAGTATTTTCATTATCTTACGAAAAAGTTTAATATTTCTTAGTCTGTACACAGAAAACAGGCAACATAAAGATCAAAGAAATGTCTTGATTAAGCTGGAATTCAGTAAAAAGGGATTTAAACTACTTGAGGTTCTACAGTAGTTTTGCATAACAAAATCAAATACAATAAAGTAAAATGCAAATATATATATATATATATATATATATATATATGTAGTAATTAAAAACGAACAATAGATTTAATCACTCGAGAAGTAACTTTGGCTTAACTGTTGGTAATCATGGAAACTAAAAAATCTGAAACTTCACCATTCTTGGGTTTTGTCGTCTTTTATACTTTTCTTCAGAAAACGCTGAATTTTAACTGTTTTCCAGCTTTTTTTTTTTTTTATCCCAAGACAATTTTTACACGTTGTCCGTATACTTAGGCTACAATATGCTACAAGTACCCCACATTTTCCCTAAAAAAGACAAAAAAAAAAAAAAAAAAAAAAAAAACCACATTTCTTTTAAAAAACCCAGCTTTATAGTTGAGTGTTATGAGTTTTATTTAAAAAAACCCAAAAAACCCTGGGTCCATTTTTTAAAAAAACCCTGGTTTTTGCCAACCCTGGTGGGAAAAACTATTTAATTGAATGAAAAATACATTTAACAGAAGTTTGAGTCACATATTTGTTGGAAAATTATTATTATTATTATTTTAATGTGCGTGTGCATACCTAGTTATTGTCGCAGAAATTACTGACCGAGAACAGTAATCTTTTCATCAGTTTTGGAGGTTGAATAATTTTACTAAGAACACACCATTTGTAAAACAAAGGATCCTAAATTTTCGGTCACTTCCAAAGCTTTTTGGTGCACTCCGTGCTCTTAACATTCGCTCCTTCTTCTCTCGCACCAACAGCTTTCTTTGGAAACCTGAGCTCAATCCATTCTACAATAATAGAGTTCCATAAACGTTCCAATAAATTTAACAATTTTTGTAATATGTAGATGCATTTGAGTAAACCTTTTTCTAAACCTCCTGCAACTTTTAACTCCTCTTCATCTTCTATAATGAAAGCCATGTAACTGAGCCCCGATGAATTGAGTCTGCAATCTCTTTGTTTACCCGTTGCCAAGAATTCCAGTTTTTTTTGTGTGTGTTTTCCTGTTTAGATTCTTAATTTTTGCTATTCTTTACTTTTCCAAATCTCTCTGCCGGATTTTTTCAGGTTTTTATGCTGGGCCAAAGTAGGTTGTAATTTTAAGGAAAAGAGATATGTTGTCATTGTCATTTTTTTTAAAAAACCTACACAGAAATGAGAAGTACAACTATACTACGGCATAGAGTATTAAATAGTGCTCATAAATAGGTACTTAAACTTTTAGCTGTTGTAGAACTGCTTTTATATGGAGAAGTTTGAGAGGTTATGAAGACACATGTTAGCACAAGGAATGCAGTGTTGCTTCTTGAGCAGAGCTATAGAACTGCTTAGTAACCATAACTGAGTGCTTGGGGATGCTCTCTAGTAGAATATGTCAAAATATGTTGAAAAAAATGCGCTCTGAAGGTTGATTGAGGACGTTGTACCTTTTTATCCATTTTGGCCAAAGAAGGACCCTCAGGCCAAAGTAGCGTTTACGATATTATAAAAAAAAAAAAAATTAAACTTACTGCAAGGTATTTTCCCTTTTAGTGTTTTAACTGTGAAACATTACTTTTCATGTGTTCATCTTTTAAAAATATTTTATTGTATTTTTATTTCATACATTTTTATAACTTGCGCTCCTGGCCAAGTTTTTATACAAAGTTTCTATTAACCTAGATTTTCGACATCCAAGGCACCAGCGGTCCCAATTAGCTTAGATAATGAAGGTTCTACTGTATTTTTAATTTAATGAATTAATTTTTATTTTTTACTTCCTTTTACAAAAAAGGAAGTATTGTATTCGTAAATAAATTTTCACTCAAAAATCGGCCTTAATTTCCATTTTTCTCACCCCCGAATGAATGTTGAGGTTTTTTTTCGACCCGATCACACGTGGATATATGCCTAGGAACGTACAGACAACCGAAATATCCATTTTGATGACAACTAAGTTAATTACAACGAATTTTCTCGTGACGTCCGTATGTATGTACGTATGTATGTGCGTATGTGTGTATGTATCTCGCATAACTGAAAAACGGTATGTCCTAGAAAGTTGAAATATAGTACGTAGACTCCTAGTGGGGTCTAGTTGTGCACCTTCCCTTTTGGTTGCATTCGGATGTTCCTAAGGGGGTCTTTTGCTCCTTTTTGAGGGGAAATCATTGTTAATTTTGATGTAAACTCAAGTTGTGTAATAATTTGTCGGACACTTGGCGATATATCGAAAGTCTTTTGGTCGCCAAGTCTTGTCGCCAACTTGGCGACAAATTTGGCTATTTTTTTTTTAAAATTTGGTTTCAATTTGTCCATTGTTGGTGATAATGTTGGTAAACAATTGAATCACATTGAAATTGCCAGTAATGGGGAACTGACACTAAATTGGAGTGAAATTAAGTCATGTGATTCACACATCAGCTTGTTTATCAAAGACTTCGGCCATCGACAGAGAGGTTATTTAGAGGAGCTCTCCCTGTGGTTAACAATCATTCATAATAATAACTCATCCCAGTAAACTTTTCAGAAAAAGGGACTAAATATTAGGTTGCCAAAGTTCTGATTGTGATTTTATCATTCTTGAATGTTGCTTTATATCAACAGGTGTTGAAACATCTACTGCATTGTCTCAGGATGGTGTCGCTATGTATCAAAAAGGTTTTGCTTCACCAAGGTATGTTTTACATATGCCATCGCAAGGAATGTCATTGCAGAATACATCAACAGTGTTTGAACCTTCTGCCATTGGAATTAATGTCAACCTGATTCCAACAACAGAATACTCATCAGTCGAGAATGTTCAATCATCAAACATTTCACAAGGGGAAATTCACACTGATTTGCATTCTGTGTCTAACACTGAACCTTCAAATGGCCCGCACTGTGCCGAGAATGAAGAGGACTTAGAAGTTTGCTATTTGGCTGAAAGACCAAGGACAGGCATGTACAGTAAGTTGATTTCATATGTTTATAGATAAAGGTTGTACGCTAAACTCATAGTTTTTGTTCTTGACAACAAATCTGGGGGGGGGGGGGGATAATCAATTTTTTCAAACATGTTTGTTTAAACTTTTTCCACCTTACATCTATTCATTTGTTAAAAATTTGTTGAATTTAATTTCTTCTTTCTTTTTTTCGATTCCTACTCTTAGCTCTCAATCTCTGTATATATATATATACAGGGTGTATCAAAAAGGATCATCTGATTTGGCATGTCTATATTTCGAACAGTAAAAAACATATGCAATTACAAATTTTTTTGGGTGAAAGGGAAACTGAAAAAGTTTCCGTATGTCCTTCCATTTTCAAAGGTGTTCGCGGACGATCTCTACGTCTGCATCATAGACTCTGGGACGGCCCGGCGATTTGCCTTTACACAGACAACCTGTTTCTTGAAATTGTTCATACCATCGTCTAATGCTCTGTGATGTAGGGGGATCAACACCGTTCTTATTACGAAAGTCACGCTGAACGGTTATTACAGACTCACACTGCGAAAAACGTAGAACACAAAATGCTTTTTGTGGTCCAGATGCCATTTTCACTAGAACTGAAGTGGGCGTTCACTCAAACGCGCTGCGCTACCTTTCGGGAACCATGTAAAACTTGAGAGTTTCCTCTTTCCAACAGTACGTTGTTGGCGCCTTTAGCTCGAAAAACAGAATAGTTATGATTTTTTGAAATCGGATGATTCTTTTTGGTACACCCTGTATATATATATATATATGAGCCATTCCATTTCAGATCAGGCAGGGTCTGTCACATGACCATCACCGATGTTTTTGAAAAAATTACAGTAGTTACAACTAAGGGACATATGAAATATCCCAAAAGGATTTTGCAAAAAAAAAATTTTTTTTCTACAGTTATAGCCTATTAAAATTCTGCACAAAATCCGCCATTTTGGAAAAAAACGGCAAAACACTCTATTTCAAATGGACATTATTTCAAAAGTATTTAACCTATTTGAATAATTCTTTTTTCTAAAAATAAATAAGGACCCATATATCCACGAGACATCGTTTTTAAAAGTTTAGTTAGGTTTTTTGATAAAGAAAAAAAATCATTTTTGTCGCGAAAAAACTGCATTTTTACCGATTTTATGATTTTTTTTCTCCATGAAAAAAAAGTTTTTTTTACTAAACGGAGATGGCAGTCTAAAGCCCTTATATGATAGTTTCATAACATATTTTATTATAATCCTTGGATGCATACAGCCTCGGAAATAAAATTTGAAATTTTAAAAATTTTCAAAAATTAGCGATTTTTTAAGTAATTTTACTCAAAAAACCCATTTTTTAAAAATCTAAAAATTGGCTCATTTGAACCCCATATAATGCTTAACAAGTGAGTAGACACCGCATCCCGTATTTTTTCCCATAAAATGTTTTATGATTTTTTGAAAGTGACCTTATCGCCCATGGCATGCATGTAAAATAAAAATTTCTAATAATTTCAGTCACTGAAAATCTGATGAAATTAATACCTAATAGCTACAATAATGGTGCACTTTATCAGCAACAAATAAAATTTTACTGAGTTTTAATAATGTAGCAGTATCAAACCGCTTCTGATGACCCAGTCAATTCGTCTTTTTGTACTTCGTTATATGAATATATTTTTCTGCTGATCAGTGCCTAATTGTTATGGGAGCTGGGATCCCATACTTCCTTATTTGTTTCATTCAAATTTTTGTATTTTTGACCGAATTCAGGCCACTTAAGCATTAAAATAAGTTATGAAGACTATAGGGATCCTGACCTTCTTTTGTTAGAAATTGGATCCCTGGCTATAATAGCTACCTTTGGTGATCTGTTTGGTTACCTCAACTTACAACCATGTTCAATCAATTATTTCTCTCATAAAACACTGGGCTTTTTAAATTCTTAAACTACAAGTGAGTTTTGTGGCATGAATTTAGTATACATATTCTTACGTATAAAAGTAATCATACTAGGTAGGATCCAAAAATTATGTGACAACATTCGCCAATGTCAAACCAAAGCACGAAATTAAAATTAATCGTTTTAAATGCATTGTATTGTTCTTCCCTTTGATGGTTTCCCCTGTCGCGTAATTGAGTTGAAGAGAAAGAGAATTGAAAGAGAAAAAATATGATTCGTTGCTGCATATGAAAGTAACGGTAAATGCATAGCTTTGGAGACAAAATAAACTAATATTTATAAAAAAAATATATATATATATAGATTTTTACTGTTACTGATAAAGTACATCATTATCGTAGCTATTAGTCATTAATATAATCACCAAAGGCTCTTCTATCTAAAGGCTACACACAGAGTTACAAAAAGACGAATTGACTAGGTCATCAACAGTGGTTTGTTACTGATATATTATTAAAAGTTAGTAACATTTTAGTTGTTTCTGATAAAGGGCACCTTTATTGTAGTTATTAGGCATTAATATAACCAGAATTTTAGTTACTGAAATTATTAGACATTTTTTATTTTACATGCATGCCATGGGCGATAAGGTCACTTTCAAAAAATCATAAAACATTTTATGGGAAAAAATACGGGATGCGGTGTCTACCCACTTGTTAAGCATTATATGGGGTTCAAGTGAGCCAATTTTTAGATTTTTAAAAAATGGGTTTTTTGAGTAAAATCACTTCAAAAATCGCTAATTTTTGAAAATTTTCAAAATTTTATACTTTATTTCCGAGGTTGTATGCATCCAAGGATTATAATAAAATATGTTATGAAACTATCATATAAGGGCTTTAGACTGCCATCTTCGTTTAGTAAAAAAAACTTTTTTTTCATGGAGAAAAAAATCATAAAATCGGTAAAAATGCAGTTTTTTCGTGACAAAAATGATTTTTTTTCTTTATCAAAAAACCTAACTAAACTTTCAAAAACGATCTCTATAGGATATATGGGTCCTTATTTATTTTTAGAAAAAAGAATTATTCTAATAGGTTAAATACTTTTGAAATAATGTCCATTTGAAATGGAGTGTTTTGCCGTTTTTTTCCAAAATGGCGGATTTTGTGCAGAATTTTAATAGGCTGTAACTGAAGAAAAAACAAAATTCCTGCAAAATCCTTTTGGGATATTTCATATGTCCCTTAGTTGTAACTACTGTATTTTTTTCAAAAAAATCGGTGATGGTCATATGACACTTTTCATACCTGCCTGATTTGAAACGGAATGACTCATATATATACAGTGGCTCCCAAAAGTGTTCGTACACTTTGAAATTTTTTAGTAAAACCAAAATAACTCGAAACTGAATTCGAATATGCAGTCCAATATTTTTTCACATTATTCCAATGTTATTCTAAATACAACACATTGGTTTTTTCAAAATATTGACGGATCTTCTTTTTGAAATGGGTCAGAAAACGAAGAAACAGAGAAATAACACGCCACAAAAGTCATCGTACACTCAAATATTTTCGAATAAATTCATGATTAAAATTATCATATGCCGTTTTATTCATATTTTTGCATTGTTTTGACCCTTAAGAGTCATTTGGCTTTAATGTTTTGTTTATTTATTCCTTAATATTGTGCTTATTACTGTAAAATGGCTGGTATTCGTAAAAAACCGCAAACACCACTCACAATTTGAATTTTTTTCCCACAGTAGTGGTAAATTGGTTTGAAATGTATCTAAATTAATTAATTTATTTGTTTGTATAGTAAAGTGCTTGATAAAATACTTTAAAGAAAGGAATCGGACCGAAAACAAGGTAAGAAAAGGTCAACCGGCAAAGTTGACAAAACGTGATCGGAGATTTAAAGTTAAAAAAATTATGAAAAATACAAATTTAGTGCTGTAAAAGTTTCTGCAGAGTTAAATGAAATATTTTACATTTACTTTTCACCTAAAATTGTTCGCCAAGTTCTCTGATTAACTGGATTAAATGGGACCTCTTCCCGCAGAAATTTTCTTGTTCGCGCGAAAAACAGTAAGTTTACGCTTTCAGTCGAAAAATCAATGATAAATAAACTCAAAACGTTTTTGTACAACGTCCTACTTATAGATGAAAATAAATTCAACATTTTGGGTTAAATTGCTGTATAATTGTAAATGGAAGAAAAAAAATGAGGAATTTAATCTTAAGAACTTAGTTGGATCAGTTAATCAGGACTTTAAGGTGTTCTTGTGTGAGGGTGCATCTCAGCATCAGGACTTGGAAATTTGGAATTTTTTGGTGAAATAATGGATTATGCTAATCCTTTAAATATTCTAAAAACCAATTTTGAACTCTTAGCCAAAAATTTGGTTATTGGAAACAACTTTGTTTTTTTATCAAGATAACGATAAGAAGCATACGGTTTTCAACGCTTGCGTCTAGTGCCTCGAAAATTGTCCTAAAGTTTAGAAAATACCCCCTCAATCTTCAGATTTTGAATTATTGTAACGTATTTAGAGATATCTGGAGGCTAGATTACGAAAATAGGGCTTTAAAACGGAAATAGAGCTAAAAACAGTAAGACTCGAAGTGTGGTTGAACACTTACTCAGAAATTACGCAAAAAAAAAGAAAGAAAAAGAATGAAATTTATTCCCAGATGTTTAAAAGTTGTTATGAATACTGTATGATATTCTACTAATTAATAACTTAATCAATAGTTAGATTATTCAATAATATACAGACATTTTATAAAGTGTACGAAGACTTTTGTGAGATAAAACTTCCGGCACTATTTGGTTTTTGATTTTTAAAAAATTAAGTTTTAATATTATTTAAAAACTTTTCATGTAGTTTTGTTAAAAACTGATCATAGATCTTATAATTAATTACCTATTCCGAAAAATTAATTCTAACCAATGGATTGGGGCCTATTTCGTTGAAAGTCGTAGGTGTACGAAGACTTTTGGGAGCCACTGTATATATATATATATATATATGGTGGGTTGGTTTTAACTTGCCTTTGGTGGGAAAAGTTGTGTATTGGTATCAGTTGTTTGCCAAATATGTAAAAATTGACCTTTATTTCTTATTTTCTAAATTTCTTACGCACACTTTTTTAAAATCATCTGTGGTGACAATGGTTGCCTAGTAAGCTTCTTTATCCATGAGAAAAAATGTGTTGGTGTCGTACAATATTAAAGCCCCCGCCCCCCCTAAAATCAACAAAATTTGAAAAATTTGCAGGCTCATAACGCTCTAATTTTTCTCAAAAATCGGAAACAACTCAGATTTTTCTTAATTTTCGGTCCCCGTTTTCTTATTTCTATTTTTGCCCTTCAAATCTTTATCCTCCGCGATTTCTGTCAAAAATGTATGTTTTGGAATCGTGCAAATGACATCAAACACGTGCTGCGCCGAAAGTTACATGCCTCGTGTGAGATTTCAATCTTTTTCATCTTGCAAATATTTCAATCATTTTTTATGTTGAATGGTTTTTAGTACATTCTACCTTTTATTTGCTTATTTTATTCAACATTTCAACAATATTTTTATTTCTTTAATTTATTAAAAAAATGCAAAAGTCAATCAAACAATGGCTAGAGCTATAAATCGCTGTCTCGAATTTTATTGAAACTTGGCATGGTTACTTTTTTTTATGTATTTAAGAAAGTGTAAAAAATATTCATGATAAATCTCAAATGGTTTAAGCGTTACAGACTGTTAAAATGTTTGGAATTTCATGATTAAATGATGCAGCTGCAAGTTGTTCTTTTGATCCCAAAATCATATTAGGAAGTTTTTGAAACCAAATTTTAGGTCCCATTGCAAGGAAAAAGATAACCAATCATTTATATATACATTTATATATAATGATTATAATAAAAGGGGAAAATATTGAAAAGACCTCACTAAATGCCCATAGACGCGCAACGCAGCAAAACTAAAAAACCAAGTTTCTCATCATTATTTTTCGTACAAATTGTTTAAAACTTGTTATTTAGCTTGTATACTTTTTATATATATTTACATAAATTTTAC